>NC_051230.1:13378653-13583653 GCF_015220715.1 Pygocentrus nattereri
GAGCCACCCTTCAGTAGTGCATACTGTATATTAGCCTCAGAAATAGGGTACCAGTGGTGTCGTAATTAAGCAGTGTGAAAGACAAACACATCTGTCCTGAACCACCCAATGCTTTCCCATTACCTCCTTAGGGCTAGTAGTGCTAGCACCATATAATGGCAAGCACAGGCACATCCATCGCAGCTAGAGACTAGCATCAGGCTATTCACACTTTTCCATCCCTCCAGGAGGTCCCCAGGCTTGCTCACAATGGGCACCCAGCAGGGGAGGTGGGTGGTCTTGATGAGATTGGCATGGCCTTGGTTGGGCACTTCGAAGGGGGCATAGCTTGTTTGTTAGTGATGGCAAGGGGGTGGAGGGGTATACGGTGTCCCAGGGGCGCCAAACTTCATTTACACCAAAGCCCAAGCTGCAATACAAGAGGACAGACCCCCAACTGGAGCTAATCCACACCCACGACCCTTGCGCTGCTTGTTCGGCAGAGAGAGAAAACACGCTTCTTTGATCTACCCAGCACCGAAGGTGAGGGAAACAAAGGAGCTGATAAGATAAGAGATCAAGATGAAAATGAAATAATTTCACCCAGGCCGAGCTGATCCCTGGATACAGGCATTATTTGCGCGTCTAGAAAAGTCTTCTCTCATTTCAAGCCAAAGGCGCGCTGACCCAGACGTTTGGAAGCACAGAGCTCTGTCTCAGAGGAGAGCAAAAGGAATGGAGCTGCACACTTCCAATGGCAAATAAAGCCAAGACAAGTCCCCACAGCACGCCACAGGCCCACCTCTTATCGGGAAGACATGAAAAGAAAAAACAACTTCTTTAAAATTGGATGAGTATATTAATTTTCCAAAAGTAGTTCATTAGCACTTGATTCATTATGAATGGAATAGGGGGAAGAGATGTACAGGGAAAGGCTTGTCAATGAAATCTTTGTGTAGGAGCACTTTGGGAGGTTAATTAAAACTGCAGTATAATTAGATCTGAGGTGTGTGTGTCAGACTCATACTAATGGGAAGTCCCCCGACAGCTCACATGATCCCAATAACTGCTATCCTAAATACTGTGTGCCAAAATTATTTACATAAAAGAATCCATGGTACAGGCCACCTCCCCAAAAAACTGAATTATCAGTTGAAATGCAAAAGCTCAACATAAATTTGGTCACACTTTATTAAAGATTCTCAGTTAAAAGGAAAAATGTTATGAACTAATTAGTCTTCCTTAAACTGATAATTGTCATTTGTGAGAGTTGAAACTTGTGGTACAAGTCAAACACCTGTATTTGTATGTTTTGTACTTCTGACTTACTGAAACATTATTGCCAATTTACAATAACTGCAATGTGTTGCTATGTTCATGAATGTAGGCTTTTAAGACACGTGTGGATAAAGCACAATTTTATGCCTCAAATCTTTTTTTTGTTTGTTTGTTTTTTTAGTTTTTAATTTTAATAAAATTATGTTTTATGCAGTTAATTGGTTTAATTGGAGTGTTAGAAGCAGCAAAGTCAGCTGGACATGGTCTGTGCTGGACACTGGACACCCAGGATTGTAGTTCACCACCCATGATGTGTGCCACCCACACAGAAAAAATTTCTAGAGAAAAACTGAACTCTGCTCTGTTCATTCCAAATGGAGATTATACTTAAGACCCTCAACTTAAGCATTTTAGAATTCAAATAATAGATTCCTAAGATAACAGCCGTGATGGAGGCATTTTAATGAAATCTCAGTAGTAATGACAACACACCTGGAAACTGCTGTGCTTCTTTGTTGGGAACGTTATTTAGTCGAATTTCAAGCATGTCCTCCATGCTCCAGTTATCAGACATGCATGTGTATTCTGTCAGTTTATTTACACTGCACTGTTTTGTCGCATATATATATATCGTAATAAAATGTTTAAAGTAGGTGATCCAATGGGGAACCTATCAGAACGTGACAAACACTAAGATGCTTGTTCAGAAAATGTGGCTGCAACTAAGTTTCCACATATGGAGATCCTACTTCTTGGTATATGGTTAAAGAAAAACAGAGATTATACGCATAACAAAACCAATGAAATGACTTAATGCAGTAGACACTTTAAACTGCAGAAACTAGGACCACTCAGTCATTTTCCTTGCCCACATTAGACGAGGTATCAAGGGTCTCCATCTCGGCTGGAGGTGCAGTTGCTATTAGGCTGCAATAGTAACTAGCAATAGATATCTCTGTGTGCTTTTGGCACCTCGCCAGTGCAACATGAAAGAGGCAGATGTTTCGTTTTGAAGCAGGCATTTTTAATAAATTATTTATTCCCCCACCCCTCCCTGCCACCAACCTACCAAGTAATCCTTGAGTGAACAGGGGAAATATATATATATATATATATATATATATATATATATATATATATATATATATGTGTGTGTGTGTGTGTGTGTGTGTTTTTATAAGTGCATAATTATCTGTATTGGCTCTATTATCTCTGAAGTCTTGAGTTGCTGGATTCCTTCAACAGATATATGGTCCAATGGTGAAGCGTTTAGAGTCCTACTGTTTTGAAAATAAAGGTACCTAGGCGGTTCTTGGATTATGTATGGTTCTAGAGAAGTTTTAATTTATGTTGACTGTGTGAAAATTATTTACACTATACCAAATCTCTTTTACAATATAGGATTCTTTAAAGAACCACCCAGTGCTAGGGTCCTACAGAATTTACTCCTGTGGTACCTTTATTTTTAAGGGTGGAATTGATGTTAGTCCTAGACCAAACAACAAAAGCATAAACCACTAAAAAGTTCTTTAAGGAAACCAAAAGTGGTTCTTCAATGGCATGGCTCCCAAGAACCCTTTATTTTTAAGAGTGTAATCTCAGCCTGCCGAGCCCCAGACAAAGCCAAAGTCAAGTGCCAGCAGCACGTGAGTTTATAGCAAACTACGGCTCTGTGGTATCATTCTATCCACGCTCCTCTGTCCTGCTGCGCCGTGGCTGCGATGCTCGAATAAATAGCGGCGTAAATACGCATCAGGAAGAGAGACAAGGAGTGAAGACGGGGTTTATTTTGGGCCCGACCTCTGCTTCCCACCGCTCCCCCACTAAAACAACAGCATTAGGCTCTAATGGGGCCGCCGGAGAGCCGGGTTCACCTTCGCCATTACTCCCCAGGCGTCCACACCCAGCGGGCAACCCACTCCATCAGCCTCAAGGTCGGGCCGAACACTGCCCTCGTTTCCCTGCCTCTTCCAACCCCGGCCACCCCTCCAGGCCTCCACCGACCTGCTGCCGATGCCCCTCGACCCCCCCCCCCCCTCCCCCTCCCTGCTACGCCTGCTCTCCTTGCCCCGTCCTCTCTGGGTCCCAAGGTGCCACCTGATGATGAATGGGGTGCAATTAGTTTCATCCGACACTGCCCTGGATTTGCTCCTAGCCTCTCCATCTCCAAAAAAACAAGGCCATCATAGACAAACAGCCATCATGCCACTGGCCACCAACAGAATCTCCAATATAGACACTCTAACAAGAGAAAAGCCTAAGCTTATGACAGGATTTCTGTGGCAGAGAAATCTGTGTTACCTACATCTTCTTGCTACATTAACAAAATGTTCTGTATTTCTAACATGCTTTCTAAAATGTCACCAGCTTCTTCATTACACATTAATGCACTGAGCTGATATTCGGAGAGCGTGGATGTGGAAACTCTACATTTTAAGGTTTTTTTTTTTTTAAAGGTACACCACTAAAACTGACAGAAACGGCAATGGCATTCCTCCCTCTTGAAGACAAACATCAAGGATCCACACTCATAATTCATTTATAACTCCAGTTAAAAGGGTCCTAGTAAGCTGGCATCCTTGCCTGTTTGGCATACATGCACTCCTTTTTTATTGCGAGTTAAGCTACAGATTTGCTCTTGGTGTTGATGGGGTCGTGGAGCGACTGTCATTCAGCCAAGTTTTCCACTGGCTGGCATTAAATCGACTCACAGTGGCTTTCCGTAGAGAGGGTAGTGACAGTGCAAACACAATTGGCCCTGTACAACCTGGATGCTTTGCGATTCAGACACATACAGTTAAGAAGGCATGCTATTACTGTCCCATGGGACTCCAGAAAAGTTACAAAGACTCATGTGAAACACAGAGAGATGGGGAACAAAAGGCAGAGGAAAACATGTTCCTCTGCAGCAAGGCTGCTAGATCCAACTTCAAAAAGAATGAAGGGATTGAGGAAATGCTAATTTCTTGCATTTTGCTGTTATCAGGCCTGCTGACCAAAGAGCCAACACTATTTAGATGCAACTACAACAAGGCTCGAAGGTCAAACTGTGCCTACTCAGCAGAATTTAACTTTGCTTTGTGCTGTGAAAGAGTTCACTGTGCTAGTGCCTATGTTAGCCATGCTAACACATGATACTGCCAGGCTAATTCCTCCAAAAATAGAGGTGGTAGACTAGTGACAACTGAAGACAGAGTGAAATAGGATGGTGGCAGGACGAGGCAACACAGAGCCCTGCATGGTGGGACAGATGAAACACAGAAGCCAGACACTGGACAAACGGTCCACACTTACCACCATCACGCGAATCCACTCAAAGTGCCAGGAAGCCAAAATATCCTCAAGGATATGGCTTTCAGGCAGCCGTCCATCATGGGAGGGGACAGAGCCCGGCACCTTATGGACCAGAATAAATTGAGATCTTTTTAAAAGCAGGGTTATAAAATTAAGACCAAAAAAAAAAAACATTGAAGGGTACTGAATGATCTTGAGGGACCATGAGAGAAAGCAAAGCATAAGAAATCGATCTGATGGATTTGCCAAAGACAAAAAATTGGCTTTTTTGTATAGCAAGACAATGCCATGAGTCTGTGAGGGTTCTACTTTATCTTTTCATTTTTTATGTTTCTTTCTCTATTAGCCAAACATGATTAAAATGCAGTTCCTGGGAGCATTTACCAAAAAAAAAAATAAGGGAGGGGGAAAAAAAGGGGAGGCAAAAACAGTCAAAAGCATCTTTTACAGCATGAAGCTTTTCATCTTTCAGAGGCACAAGGAAGAAAAGAAAAAGAAAAGAACTCAGAGCGGCACAAACTTTTCTTCCCCTCCCTCTCTCCCCTCTTCTCAGCACTTAGGGATGGAGGGAAAAAAAGGCTCGGTACCTGAGGACACGCGTAGCAAATCACAAGCTCAATAGCCCCGGAACAAGTTTTCAGTCACAGTTTTTCAAAGTATTAAAAATAATCCCCGCCGCACTCTTTAGTCCAATTACATACTAGCATGCAGCTATCACCCAGATCAACCCCATCCCTTGGATCCGGCGGGCTTAGCGCTCCATGTGCTATCTACAGATAAGCTCCGCTTGTAATGCTAGATTCCAGCTGACATAATTGTGCATGAATTGGGATCAGATTTTCGGCATTTCACGGTGCAAAGAGGTTAGCTTGTGTTTTCCCCTGCTAATGTGGCCCTGATGGAGCTACGGAGAGTGAAACAATGAAAGATGAGGTACAGAGAGCTAGACATAGACATAGGAAAAAAGAGAGAGAGATCTGGCTGTGAAATGTGCATTAGGGTTGTCGACAGGCCCAAGGGTCATGGAAACGAGGAAGTGTGTCGTTATGGCACCCCAGGGCACCAGGGCTGTGATACAGCGGCAGTTATTACCCAGCATGCACCTGTCAGGGCATCGATAACCGCGCTGCATCTATCACACAGCCCCAGCTGCTCCCCCCAGCCCATTAGATGCCTGATTACTGATTGTAAATGCCAATGCAAGCCAGACTGCAAATAATCCTTCCCTTTCCCCATTTTTCTTTTTATTTTTTTTTGCTGATAGCATCTCATCTTCTTTCACTGAATGAAAGAGCAGTGATGAAAGATACACATATTTTAACAATAAAAGCAGATAAAAAAAAATAAACAAGATTTGCACAGCAAACAAAGTGTCAGTGTCTGCTTTTTGTGCCATATTGTACTGAAACTAAAGAATATTGTTTTCTTTCTTTCTTTCTGCCAGTGTCTCTCTCATATTCATCTCCCCCTCACTAGCTAGGTAGTGCCCTGTTTGCTTATTTTACATACAAGAAAAATGTTCAAGAAGAGCACAAAAACACAAACACACACTCTTGCTTATTCTTCTCACTAAAAGGGCTGCAACGGTACACGTATTTCCAGGTATGATTCTGAGGTCAAGATTGAATTCTGATATTTTGTACAAAAAATGTCATGAAAACTACACGATTTGGCTCAGAGAAATACAAACTATATTTCAACCAAATAACTGCAAGCATGTCCTTGTGCAAAATAGTAAAATTAGAGACAACCTGATACCACTTTTTTCTTTTCATATGCCAATACAGATTTTGAAATCTTGAGTATTGGCTGTTACCTATCTAGGGGTGGGCGATATATAAAAAAAAGTATTTTGTGATACATGATACATATAATATTTTGTCAGGTAAAATATGCCAGTAGTGTTCCATTAAAAACTGCTTTTAGAAACCATGAATACGATGATTATTATTCAATATTTCTTAGATTTTGCTGCACTAAATCAAACTAAACTGGACTAATTATGTTCTCTTCAAAATGAAGCATGCAGTTGGTCAAAGTTCTTTAAGTGCTGACAAGATCCACAATGTGCTCAGAATTCCATATCATTTATCACAACAATAAACATGATCACAGTATTGATAAAATATCATCATATTGTCCATTCTTTTTTCTTTAAAAACAACTTCTTTAAGTTTTAACATTAGGTATTTTTAACTGAAGCATTTAACTCATGCTCAAACACTCTGCTACCACACAGGAAGATAGACACAACTAACACCACATCATACAGTGTGAATGTGTGATATTTCAGAATAGATTTGCTACAGGACTAGATCCAGTTCATTTTTTGTTCAATTTGGTCTAATCTAGATTTTTCTGATGATATCGGCCTAGTGTGGATACCTGGTATCAGATCAGCACCAGCTCTCAATAGTGATCTTATAATGCAGAAATGCATAACATGAACACAGATGCTCAGTTTTGATCATTGGAAGTATTTCCACAAAAGACAGTGATGAAAAAACTCAAAAGAGGCTGTTGATGCAACCCCATTTAAGTTTGGACGCTGTGTATAATGTACATAAACACAGAATGAAATGATGTGCAAAACATTTAAATCCTATATTTGTTTGAAAATAGTACAAAAACGACAAAATAAAATGTTGAAACTAAAATGGTACTGTTTCGTTTTTTATTTATGCCAGTTTTAAATTTGTTGCCAGAAACATTTTTTTTTTAAAGTTGGGACAGGGCAACAAAAGACTAGTATTTTTCAATGACTACATGGGTTCAGAAACACTTCTGAAAACCAGTGTGTGTAAACACAAATGCAAGTTAAGCCTCATGCAAAGAAGAAACCAAATATAAATATCATCCAGAAACGCTGTAGCCTGAGCTCATTTAAGATGGATTGAGATGAAGTTGAAAAGTGTCCTATGTGTTTGAAAAAACAAAATTTGAAACTCTTGAAACGATTCAAGAGTCAGCATGTGTGTTGGTATGACGGTGCATTAGTGCACATGGCATGGGTGACTTGCACATCTGTGAAGGCACCATTAACGCTGAGCGATATATATGGGTTTTGGAACAAGATATGCTGCCATCCATGATGTCTTTTTAAAGAAAGGCCTTGCTTATGTCAGCAGGAACATTCCTAACCATATTTTGCATGTATTAAAGCATGGCTCCATAGTAAAAGAGTCAAGGTGTTAAACTGATCTGCCTGCAGTCCAGATCTGTTACCGCATTATGAAACAAAAATTCAACAACAATTGAAACAATAAAAATTTCTCAAATTTTTAAATGTCCCTCACAGAAAAAATGTAATTGCTCCACACAGCCAACATTTTCACTCTGCTGCTGCACAGCATTTTTGTTTCATTTTCAATAACATTAAAAGTATTTGTAAAGACTTAGAATTTCACATTTCCTTATAGGGATATTTAATTTTTTTTATTTTTCAGTGAAAAAAAAATCTTTCACCCAGTAATCAAATGTTTTAGCAGAAAATCTGGTCAAAATTTTGATGCATTCCTAGGTCATACAGCTATTGTTTTTTTACTACTGGTTCAAATTACACTCACTAACTTTTTTTCAATGTGCTATGTTGTTGCTTTGCATATTTCACCTACAGAACAAGCGGCACACAGTTGTAGCTATTATTGCTGCATTCAACAAAAAGAGTATACACACACACACACACATACACACACTTGCAAACAGCTGTTGGACATGTAAGGAGGCGTGTGCAAGCTGTGGTAAGCCTGTGAGCTCAACATGATTGCTGTATGTATCTTATCTAGGGCGACTCCTCCCGAGGCTGTGTGTGTGTGTCTGTGAGTATGTATCTGTGTGTGGAGGAGAATTGCTCCAGTGCCCAGTCATGCGTGCAGGCCTAATCTCAGCACTCTTCCACGGGCTCTCCGCTCTCTCCCCTGAGACATGGAGGCTATCATCCAAGCCAGTGTTCACACACACACACACACACACACACACACACACACACACACACACACGCTGATTAGCCCCTTTGCCCTACTCTCTGGACAAAAATCCACACAACACCAGGCCAGGTGCTAACTCATAGCCAGCCCTATGCCATCAAACAGCATGCACTTTTAAATCTTAAACAGGATATACAGGAATGTCATAAGAAGATGACCAGGGGAAAGCTTAGTGCTAGGGCCTGACCAATATATTGGCAAATATTAAGCTTTCACAAGTGTATCAGCAACAGCAGAAATCACACAACAAAGCACTGTGTCAAGGCAATGTAAATGCATTTCACCAATGATGATGCTTTAAAAGGACTAAACATCATGTTGGAAAAGAGAACTGAGAAATATGGAGGTTTAATGTGATTGGAAACAGTCTGCTAAATAATATGTATGCATGTATTATCCCTTTCACTGTTAAATGAATAGTTTATTAAATATCATTAATAAGCTACAGTACATTCCCCACTGTTTCTGCTGTAAGTTTTCCAGAGCGCGACAAAGCACTTTTCTGAGGAAAATTCTCAGCATTTTCCAAATAGCTGAAATGTTCTGATGGTTCATTTGAGTAATTATGAAAATAAAATACTTAATGGCAGGGTTGCAATATTATCAATAACCCTGCTGTTTTAACAAGAAATGATTATTGTCAAGCAAATTATACTTAGATAATGCCCAGGCCTACATAATACATAATCAGAATTGGGGCTGTGATCACATTTTCCTATTAATCATACTATTGCTACAACAATACTACTAAAAGTCTGAAAAATAGGGCTGTATAAATTCTGTTATGGACTAAAATGACTACATGAAATTAAAACACACCTTGTAGTGTATTTTAGTGTATATACTGTTCATTCTATTTTAAATACAACTGTACATACTGTGTAGGCTATCACATACAAGATGTGCTGCGCCACACAGTGTAGCACAGCTTCATGTTGCAGTGAGAGTGCTGCTAATTCTGAACGTCAATTTTATACCATACTCGTATAGTTAACAGCTAACTAATTCATTACAAACTCACTATTTTTGAGCTAAACTGTATGAGATGAAATAAGTTACAAGGTGACCAGGCTAGTGATGTTACCTGAGGCCTAGCATTTCTGTATTAAACATTAGATTTTCTACCTTTCTTGTTGTAAATTTCAAGCCATGTCATCTGCTATGCATTTTTGTGGTCTCATTCAGAAATGAATTAAATGCAGTAACAGCAAAATGCTGAGCAGCACACTGTGGTGCTTAGAGAAATTGAGCAGTGATGGAAGTTGCCAAGCACCGACACCAATGTATGCATCTTCATTACAAACCATGGTTTTAAACGTGTGAATGCTGTACAATGCTGCTGCTGATGATAACTATTCGTTTGTAAAGTGATATTATGCATAAAACCAAGAAGAAATATTGTAGAAGTTGTACCTGGTGAAAAAAGCCTCTTGTTCTGATTCTAATGAAAAATGTAATGCTCTGTTTAGCCATATGATTCATTTCATATGAAAATCAAAACCAAACTCTTTTACAGGATCAACAGTGATGTTATGAGAAGCACAGTAAATATGATCCATTGACCTTTGTAGATGCATACAACTGCAAACCAGCTGTGGTTGCATATTGGCTATTAGCCATAGTTTCTTACTGCGGAGCCCCATTACTACTCTTTAAATCCACACAAATGTATTTAGCGAGGTTTAACAATAACACTGCAGTACATGGCAAGCTCATTATCACCTAGGTAATTACCTGCCATTCTGTCGGTGTATTTACTTTAGTTTGGCGGAGCAGGTGCTAAGATGTTTCGGCTGTTATTGTACCAGGTGATGATGTCTTTGGTGGAGACAATGAGATCTCTGGAGACAGGCTCTTCAACACAGTATGTGCAAACACACTGGCATGAGCCTGGCAAACAGTGGGGAGGAAGAGTGTTCAGTAAACAAATGGCACACTTGTTTGATATAGGAGCACAGAGCACGGCACTTTGGCAGAAAGAGATGACTTCATTTTCACTTTTATGTCCATTATGAAGAGACTAAGTGAGTGAACTTTTTAGGGCGACTAGGTAGATGAGAAAAAACACAAAAACCTATTATTTGCTTCATAAAGTAGTATATGATATAGGTAGTGTTATACGTGAGATCAAAAGAGGTGAGATCAAATAAAGACGTAAAGTAAAAAGTAGGAAGAGTCCAGGAACAGACAAGAACTGTGCAAGACAATCAAGACCAACTGTAATTCATATATAATTCACTTTACATTTACTATACATAAAAGATACCAGTAAATACAATTATTAAGTAAGGTCTTAGTTCAACTCAATTCTGAATTAAACATGTTCTTGCATGTTCTTCATCTAAGCTATTTAAAATAAAATGTGTTTAATCATTGCATACTGAGTGCAGATTTTATTTTAAATATGTAGAGCAAGAACTAAAGTATTCTCTTTGAAATTGTTGTTGACTTTCATAAAATAAGAAAGGTGATAATGGCAGTTGTAAAAATACAAATACATCTGAATGTAATTGCATTGAATTAAAAATAGTTCAATTGCCAGTGACTGCTCTTCCTATTTGGCTGGCCTTTACAAATTTACATGTCCTCTTTTTGTCGATTTGACAAGTGACAAGACGTGTGACAAGCCAAAACTGCTCCATTCATGCTATGTCATACTAGATGTGACTCGCATGTCACTAGAACATTTGTTTATTCCAACAATGGATACATTAATATAATCTGCAGATGTCTTTATTCTATTTACAAATTAAAAAAAACTTTAAGTAGATGACATTTGCTACTGAGTGTTTGAAAAAGGTTTAGGCTGATTTCCCTCATCAGTATAACAGACCCTGCAACTTCCTTGAAATTTGTTCAACTGTGATGCTTCAAATACAGCTGTCTGTTGTTTACATTCTGGAGCCAGACTGCATAATAAAGACAGAAGACATTGCTGAATTTTGTTAAATTTTTAGCTAGAAACCTCACACGGCAAGTCAAAAACAAACATAAAGCCAAGTGACACATAAGGCCGGTTTAAAAGTCTACAATGTTTAATGTAAAAGCATACTGCATAGAGCATCGAACAGTGCATTCACTGTGCCTGGTGCAAAATGGGCCAAGACTGAGACTATTAATTTACAGTCGTAAGACTGAACTTGAGTACTACTACTACTATTACTACTACTACTACAACACTAGATATAGACAACATAAGCAGTCCAATATCCCATCTGCTGACTGGTGAATAAAGAAAAGCTATTCCAGTATCATGCACCTGTGTGTAATATAATTATGTGTGTTTAATATACAGCCTTCATTTCACCTGTGGAGGTGTTTAGTACAAACTATATATCTGATCAACCTGCTGATCCTTCTACTGACCTAAGAGGACGGCAATAAGCTCTGTTAAACTTTTCCACTCCTTCTCCAGGTGCCTGCACCAGTTTAACAACTGAGCCGTCTCCATCAATTAGCCTTGACTTTGGACTTTCATTGAGAGTAGGTGACTAATATCTATGCCGACTCGGAAGAAAGACACTTTTTCACGATCGCCCAACAATCTGCTAAGTGAAAACACGTGTCCAAGGCACAGGCCCCGGCCCATGAGGGGGCCCGCACCCAATGGGAAGCAGGTGCTCCACTTTTTTGCCATGTAATACCCCATTTAGCCCCAGGGCCAAAGGTTATCCAGCTAATAGCTGCCCGGTGCAGAGCGAGGAAGAGCCAAGCGCTAGGCCAGGCTAAAACATCTGGGACATATTGCGCATACTTGCAACATATGCTTCAGGTTCAATTAAAATGAGGTCTTGGCACATTTATTCGTCCTTTTTTTTAACTTTGAAACCTTCATCCAGTAAAAAAAAGGCCTCCCCTGACCTGACCTTAATATTTTACTATTTGAGCAAACAGAAGAAGTAATGAGAGCGTGGGGTCGTTGACTCTAAGGGAAAGAAAAGGAGAAAGAGAGCAAGAGAAAAAGAAAGAGAGAGAAAGATGTGAAACGCCACTTACATTGTGTTCACTTACTTCATTTACAGTGAACCTAACCAGGTTTGAAGTAAAAGGGCAATGTCAGAAGAGTTATAAGCAAGGGCACATAAGAAAGGAAGAGAAAAAACTGAGGAAAAAAACTAAACAAAAAAGAAGAAAACATCCTTTTTCAACTACTCTGCAGCTGAAATAAAATGCTGGCAGTCAAAAGGGCCAACATTAGATGAATTGTGAGCAGAGTGAGGGTCAACATGCTGTAACATTTGTACTGTGTGATGTGGAGGGTGTTTAGCATAATGCTACTAATAATCATAATCAAAGTTTCTGGGCTGAATGACAAAATAGACCAAGTTCAGGTGCAACTAGCTGAAAATGAAAGCTAAGGATATACTGAGGAGACTAAGGGTTTAGCATAAAATAGCCTTTTTGATGTAGCGTCCCATAATTAATGTATGTTTTTTCTATGGACTTGCCAAAGCAAATGAACACTGACCAGGACACCGTATTAGGGTAATTGTAATTATAAAGAAAACATGATATGAGCCGTCCAGATAAAACATGTGAAAACGTGGGAACAATCACCATTCACTGGCCTGACTAATTTGCTTGGACTCCACACTAGGTTCATCCAATAATGCACGGTATAACTTTTCAGCTATTATTTATTTATTTACATACATGAATTAAACAGATTTTTTTTTCATTTTCAAATTTTAAAAAGATTGACTACCAATATGCTAAAAAATTAAGTCAGTGTTCTGAAACTGGGAAAGCCTGAAAATAGCATTTAATGTGTTATTTGTTGTGCAATGTAGTATTCTGTAGTGCACCAAATTCTGCCTGGTAGCCACTTACCTATTAAGGTAGCAGGAAAAAACAGCCTGCCCCCTCCCACCCTCACCCATTTATTTATCCTAAAGCACTTGTAGTCTTTCAAAATTTGCTTCTATCTTCAAGACACATCATCAAAAAGGAGTTTCCTTAGTCTTTAAATGAAGAAACGTTGCTACTGCTGCACCACTGTAAAAGGCAAATAGGCAAGTTTACAACAGATAAAGCGACAGTAAAACTTTTTATTTTGTCCAGTGTAACCTTTAAGTATAACGTAACTGCTTTATAAAATAAAATCTAAAAAAATACAAAAAATTGTAACATCCATAACATTTTCTCTGTCTTTCTCTATACATGACAGGCCTAAATGCCCTTCCACCCATTTTGCATATTTGTGACCCTGTCAAGTACAAAAAACTCAAACCTGACCACAACTGACAACTGAATCCTGCATAGATTCATATGATGTGAAGAAGTTGGGCTAAGAAATTATCAGAGCATCAACACTGCATTCTGGTGCCTCTCTACTAGTCACACATATGATTGAAACGGAAAGAGATTAACCATGATATTGTTTCCATGACCATTAAAATGCATTTCAATGTGTATTTATATTTCCATAGTTTTTTTCATAACAACTCACAATTTACAAAGAAAAAGCACGCTATGCAGATCAACCCAGCCTTGTCCTCATTTCATCACCCTTCCATAGTCCGACCACCAGTTTTGTTGACCCATTTACAGACAAAGGACCCAACAATACTGGTATTTTGGAGAAGAATAATGTAGTTTGCTCTTGGTCTCCCATTTAAATTCTCAGTCATAAGCATCAGCTCCGTCTGCCCATGCATTTGGCCTGCAGACATTTGAATGCTATTAATTGCACTTCAAAGGCCCTGAGAAATATCAGAAGCTCAACACTGGGGCCCTCAAGCCAAGTTTATTTATGTGTGTGCCATTCACCTTTATTCTGGGCTTGAAGAAAAAACATCAGAATGGCTCTGTGGACCAGAGGCTGGGCTTTTGAGGCTAGCTCTGGCAGACTGTGGCTTTTACTTTGAGCCGAAGACCACAGCTGTGGACCTCAGCTATACGTGACGTACTCAAAATGTCAAAGCTGAGCGAGGGAGAGCTTTCATGAACTGAATGTTAACCTCCTAAGGAGATTTGAGAGAAACTTGTACTTAAAAATGAAAGCAAAGTTAAAGTATCTTTTTCAGGAATCTCTTGAAAACAAAAACATTTGAAAATGCATCACAGTCAAAGACATTATGAGGGCCAGCTGACCCAAAGGGTTATTCAGTAATGTTTTGTTTAACAAGGCAAGTCAAAGAATTGTATTCATCTAACTGTGAAGCTATGTTCAAGCATCAGTGATAATTACCTTGTCATCCCTGTCATAGTCTTCGTCCTCGTCCTCCAGTAAGTCCTCCACTGCTTGCTGATGAGCATAAAAGAGAACAAAAGAAAGAAGCATGGGATAAACAAACAATTGGGAATAAATTTCATGTGAACAATGAGTAACATTTTCAAATTTGTACCAAAAAAACCCCCAACTTATTAGAATTCTTTTGTGCAAAATACGTTATTGACCCCAACTTCTAAATTTGTCAATTGCATCATCTTATAAGTTTCATAATCGTCTATAAGGTTAAAACCTTTGTGCAACCAATCAAAGGGAGATTGGACACTAAACGCTAACTACATGCTTCAATGAACCAAGACCGGACAACAATAGTGTCCTCCAACCCTCTTATGATTTCCTCATATCATGTGTCCATGATCCCAAAGCAAACTTATGGCCTCAGATTTCTCTTTAAATGACACAAAACACACAAAGACAGGGAAAGCTTGGTTGAATAGAGGTAGTTGGAGACAGACAGCAAAAACTCAGCTTCACTGCTTGAAAAGAATGCCTACTGAAGTGTTGTTGTGGTGAACAAAAGTTGGTTATGGAGGTAATTGTTGGACTCTTATCACTGCAGATACTAAACATTTAGAAGACTGTAATGTACAAAAGTTCATCCCTTTCTGTGTAATCCTTTGTAAGTGACTAGGCTTGAATAGTCTTGAAAATGTTTTATTCACAGATGTTATGTGCTCAGCTATTTGGTTAATCTAAGTGTCAATTGAACAGTTACATCCAGATGCCACTGAAAGATGCTTTTGTCATTTCAATTAACTGTAACAGATGTTTCCAAGCTTTGTAAAATACTTTAAATCAGCGTTTCTTAAGATATACTGTGTCCTAGTTTGGGTCACAGATGTATTTGTTCTGGGATGCTACATTATGCGCAGCATGTGTCAGTTCTAAATGTGTGGTGGGCGATCAAAAACGCAGCCATGAAATTTGCTATTGTTAATGTCATCTTTTGTGGCATTAACCCCTTTTTACAGTAGTCATAAAACACAATTTTCACTTGTTTGGAGGCCCTTCAGGTTTTGAACTTTGCATTTTACCTTCAATAATGTTGATGCAATTTATTTGATGGAAGAGCGGGCCTGCAGAAAGAGATTAATCAAGTCTGAAACTCACAGACTACGCTGCTACACAACCTTTTAAATGAAAATTGTTTGGATTTGTTTATGTTATTAAGCAGGCTGGCCAATCATAGCCACTTTGTCATGACTACACCTCTCGTTTATTTGTCTGTTTTACTGATTTTACTTGGAGCAATTTCTTTTCAGACTGTGTTCTTTATTCTACCAACAACTTAAAACTTAAAATGTTGTTTGAAGGTTTTGTTATTTGTTTAAGAAATCAATCACACAATATAGTTCTCTCTTTCACTCACTCTCCTACTAATGTGGAACGATGTTTAGCTATTAGCTGAACTCAGTATAGTAATAATTTTCTGCTTGGGTCCTAGTTTGGTATCAGTTCTCTTATTTGGGTTATCTTATATAGTTCTCCAAGTAAAGTACTTGGAGTATTAACCTACATTATATCGAAAACTTTATGCCGAAGAGGAATGTGGCATGCAGTTCCATCTTTGGACGTATCCATGTTTTTTAGGGATATTTATGCATGCTTGGTAATAAACTGTTAGAATTTCTTAATCACAACAAGGAGGCACAATCTTGAACAAGCATAAATTTGTGCATTTAATCAAAATAAAATCCAGTCTAATAATCATCATTTAAAGTGTGATATAATGTGTGTCTACGACATGACGCATTGCAAGGTCACTGAAGGAAGTGCTCTTTTATTCTAAAGTACTGTTTCAGCCATAAATTATTGTCACAGAAACAGAAAGAAATCACTCATTGTCTGTGTCGATAATTTGGGCGCATTAATTATTCACATCTCGTCTCATTTACCAAGCTGAAGGAGCCAATACAGAGGTACAGCCACAAAAGTCAGACAATGTGTTGGCAGACATATAAAGAGTTTATCTCGGTCAATTGAAAACACTCCATCAAGCTTGCACGGCCCCTGGGAGCCCGAAAGGAGTCCATATCACATGTCTGTTTTCGTTGCCGGAGGAGGGAACATGCATAGATCGTTATTTCTCCTCTTGTGGCTCCTCTTGTCAATCACACATCAAAAGCTTCAAGGTCATGTGCACGCTATTTACATAAGGCAATTCCTGCGTCTAAAAAAGCCCCAAAAGCTATCAGGGGGTGCGTTCTGTCTCCTTTTTGATGATGTTTTGGCTCTCCACAACCCATAAATAAGTTTTCTGCGACATCCAAAAAACTGTTACTTAGGCAAACAATAGCTTTTGTTCCTTTGTCTTGTTTAAAAGGCAGAGTGTATGGCTGCCATAAGCCTCTTATGTAAATGCTGCTAGCAGCGGAAACAAAAGGAGGGTTCAGGACAGTTGCAGGGATTGCTGCGAGTGAACTGATGATGATGTTTTGTGGTAAGGGGGTGCCAATCTACCAGCAGAGTAATACAGTTTCAATGGCAGGGTTAATCAGAGGCTAGTCTTCAGCATTGCGGGAGGAAGACAGAATCAATCAAGATTCGCATATTGAGTGTTAAAGAATCAACTGAGGACAGAAAGAAAATTTTAGAGAGAAAAAGAAAAAAATATCTTTTGGGCAGAATTCAAATATTGGCAAGTGCAGGTCAGTGTGTTTCTTTTCACTGACAGACCAGAGCCTGAGGAGAACATGAGGGGGGAAGGCGTCCTTTGGCCTTTCAGCTAGCAATGGCACCATCTCCAGCCCTGCTCTGTGACAACCATCCTGGTGAGTTAATGCACTTTTTCTCCTCTCCACTATCAGTAAAGGAAGAACTGCGCTATCTGTGCTTTTAATTCTAACCTTCGCCGTGACAGGTGCGCTGGGAATAGACGGCCAAGCCAGACAACCCATCCGACATGAAGATATGTACTTTAATTTTTTTTCTTTTTTTGCCCCCTCCATCCCTTCCCTCCTCTTGCTCCTCTTTGAAATGGGAGACATCTCTAGCGTCTCCAGCTGCTCGGGGCCTGGCCCTGCTTTGTATGCCGTGTGTGGACGAGGGGGCCCGGGAGAGACCAGGCCTGGAAGGCTGATAAGGGCTCTCGCCGGAGCACCTCCAGCCCAAACAGCCTCTTCACAGGCTGTCAGAGCACTGCTGGTCAGAGGGAGGGCTTGTGTCTGTGCCAGCTTTGGCTGACTGTGGGCTGACCCCTGCAGAGGCTAGAGTCAAAGAGTAGAGCTACTAGCAAAAGAGTGGCATCAAGAGAAGTACATGCACTTATCTATCAACTTAGCAGAAAAGTATCTGTTATTGCAGTTACTGCTTTAGTTTCATTTGATTTACTATTTCTATACCAATCCAAGCTGTTTGAAAACTAGTTTTACAAAAAAGTATTAAATGTGTTAAATATGAGGGGGTCAGATGCAGTGCCATTTTGTGTTTTTGTATAGTGCAGACACCACCACCATGTCTCTTCGGAGCTGAGCTATACAGGGCACACAGATTGCTGAGAATGCTGCTGGGTTTGATGCTCCAGTTTGGGAATGTGCCAGGGTCATGCGCTCCCAAAAGCCAGAAGCATCGGCATATCTATCAGTCCCACGACTTACGCTCTACTCTAATCTGCAGCAGCCTAGACCCACAGGATCCCTGAAAACACACACACACACACACAGTGTTCTGTAAACAAAAACCCCACCAGCGAGAGACGCGGCTGCCTCGACGACAACGGCAGTGGCTGTGACAAAAGTGCACTGAGCCTCCTCGTCGTTAGCGAAATAGCGGGTACAAAAGTTCACAGGGATGAAATGTGGGGAGCTGCCAAAGTCACTTCCTGCCTTGCTTCAAACCCTCACCTGTGAGCGGCTCGGAGCCACAACAGCACAAGGGAAATCAGCGGGGCAACAAACGTTGCCAGTTCAAAGTGACGTGACCTTTTTTGATTTTGTCACCTGTCAGGGGCTGGCAGCGGAGGAGCCGAGAGGCATCTGCCAGGCGCGAGATTCGCTGGAAGAGGTGGTGGCACTGAGGCGGATTAAAGGCCAAAGAACCCAATCCGGCTCCCCTTCCTCCTCTTCTTCTTCCTCTCCCGGCCCCTGCCATCATGCTCTCCCTTTTTCGTGCAGCCTCCCAGTCGGCTCACCCAGGCTGAGAGGAGCGAGGAGGAACGAAGAGCTTTACCACGAAACACCTCTAGCAGAGCGACTGCCAGTCAGGTTCTTGTCGAGTTTTTCTTTATTTCGTTGCGCAGTGATTGACGCTGGAGGTGGGCTTGACAGGCTCCTCGTTCCCCCCAGAGCAGCCCACCTGTACCAGAAGGCGGTGAGGAAAAACACAGCCTATCCTTTATTCATGAAGCTCCATCCAAGCTGTTTGTTTTTCAAATTACGCGCAGAAGCAGAAACAGACAAAACACAGCTCAACCCAAACAAAACGAGAGCGAGAGCTTGAGAGAGAAAAAAATAGAGTATCTGTTTATCTATAACAATGTGCAAAACTACTGCTGCTTCTTGCTCCTTTATAAGGGCTGGGGTAAAAGTTCAAATGCAGACCACCTTCCACTCTTTCTGAGCTGATGAAATATATATGATGCTGAAGTGCTGGATGTCTTTCTTCACGCTAGTTCTTTTACTGGCCACGTGAGATGATGGCAGCTCATACTGCGATGATGTCAGGCTGGAAGTTGGACCGAGTGACGGATCGATGACAGGTTTCTCCCTGAGAAACTCTGGTGAGATCAAGTCTCTATGGAGACAGAGACGCTTCAGGTCCTCCAGCTGACTGTCTACATCAGAGTGGCTGAAACAATGCACAGAGCCCACCGTCTGCATGATGATCATCCTGTGGTGGGTTGTGTAGTATTTAGCAATGATGCTATAGTGAAATGTAGAGAAAGTAAAAAACATGAATAATAATGAACAAGGATCTTTTCATCGTACTTCTAGTGTGACTGGAACTCTTCTATGAAACCTGAATATATTTGCTGGTGCATATAGATATATGCAAATAAGTGAGCTTTTACTTCTAAATTACAAGTGCAAGATACATGACTATAGCTACTGTGTGTTGCTATACACTGCTTTAGTTTAGCATGCATGAAAAACTGCCAGAAAAAGATTCAGAAGGGGAAAAAGTGCTAGGAGTACATCACCCTCTCTCCCCAACCACTGACAAGGTTGCCGAGAAGGACCTTAAAATGCTTAATTGCTTATGGGCTATTGAAAGAGACGTCACTATGTTTCTCCAGCTCTGACAGTATGTGCTATAATTAACACCTTCAAAACATCTGGTAAACTGTTTTCCGGGCCAGTGGATTCGGCAGTCTGGGTCTTCCAGGGCCAGCCACGAGCCCCATTCTCTCCATTCTAGCTGAGCTGTCCAACGCTTGAGTGAGCCCAAGCGGCCGTCCTGGAGCCCGCCAAACCGTTCAAGTCTCCAAACAAATGGAGCTGGAGGCCGGAGGGGGAGTTGTGGGAGTGTCAATGGAGGTGCAAAGAGTGCTGCCTCTCAGCAGGGAGTAGGCTGGCCATTGACAGGTACTGTCAGCCTGGCTTGGGTTACTGAGTAGGTGGCTCCCTTACCTGGAGGTTGAGGTCCCTTCCAAACCTCACCAGTAGGGGTCTCCTTTGCAACCAGTGTAAAATATCATTAGCATATTTTATAGAGACCGTTGTGGCTTTTTCCATATTTACTCTCCCACATGGTTTCCAATGATCGACAGGTTTGGTTCAGAAGTCATGATCTGTCTGACTCGCATCCAAAGGTGGTGGCACTCTGCCTGAACCCTTCAAATCATCTGCATGATATCCATTCACTGCGGTTTGGAAAAACCTCTCTTAGGAACCAAAGGAACTTACTTATACAGTCCTCAGGCCTACTAAATATCTCCCATTTTGAGACATTAGTTCAGGGGTATAGTCTAGTGTTTAGAGCCTAGCCTTCCCAGATGGTAAAAAGAACCTTTAACAATAACAGACTCTGACAGAGGGGTCAGGTAATTGGTGGAGGGGTGGCAGGCGGAGCACAGGCAAAGAATACGAGAGTCAGGGGTCAGCTGACTACAGGTTAAGAGTTGAGCTAGCATGTCAACCCTCGAGCTAACAACCCTCTTCAAGGAAATGACAGCTGAAAGTGGGTGTTTGTTTTTCCTGAACATACTAGCCTGTGGTTGTGGCATACAATAAAAAAATGGATACTTATTCTGAGGCGCAAACCTCGAGATCTTTCTCCACATCTAGAGTAGTGTTAGCATGACTGTTTGTGTCTTCCAAAGAGAGTTCAAGGAAAATTCCTTTAGTATTAGCCCAATCTCAGCCTCATGGAATCCATCCAGCTTTCCAAATGTTGACCTTAGGCCAAGGACTATGGTTTAATTTTACATGTTGTTTGAAGCAATTAGTAATTGCTGGCTCTTTCTCTCTCTCCTTTTTCTCCATTGTATCAGGGCTACAACTGTTTTATAAACAGTCTATAGAGGAAACCACATAACCAGAGGCTCATTCCAAAACAGCACACCACTTCCCACCACAACACTGAGAAATCCTATCAGACTTCAACAATGAACATCCTATATTAGTGACAATGTACATTAATCTTCCTGATAGCAGAACATATGGTGTGTCTGGGTGTATGTTTGTATGTACAAAGCTACATCTTTTAATCGCCTATATTTTATAATTGCAACACAATGCAAAGGCAACAAGGATGTATTACAGTAGTAATGGAGTCAGTAAAACATGCCCACACAAACAAGGCGGATAGTCATAAAATACTGAACAAAAAGATCTACTCAGCAAAAAAGATTTACGCAACATGCATCAAAAGTCCTTCCCAATTCAATAGATGTTCCTGTAAAAAGCTTGAGAGATATAGACACTACCCAATGATAACTTCACAGTACAGGAAGGGGACAGGTTTTATATCTCTGAGACAAACACTTTCTTCAGTTATTGTCTGTTAGATCATTTATCAAAATCAACAGGAGAAGGAAAAAACATTAATGAAGTAAATTCTAATATTTCTCCTGGCCCATTCTTTATGAACTGTTCATATAATGTATAAGGCACCTGCTGGTTTCAAACTTTAGAAAATAAAGAGAAATGGAGTAATTCCTAAATGACATTAACAATATCTACAGTGTGGGTCAGGATATCCCATATAGGTGTTTACACGTTATCTGGATACTGTATAAGCCTATTAGGAAGTTACGACGGCTGGGTAGCTCTGTTGCGTCAAGCTCCTGTCTAACTCTGAGGGAGAGGCAGGTTGGACTGCTACATTGTAGTAGCAGCCTGCATTTATGTGTCAGTGGGTTTAGCGAAGGGTTAGATATAACGCTATCTCAAATTATATCCTGCCAGGTACCGGAAGCCTGGCACCTCCACTCAAGCGATGAAAAAATAAATGATAAACTTCGACTAGGGGGATATTTTGAAAGCTCAAACCTTGAACACCAAGAGCTGGCACAAAACATAACCTAGACAGGATCAGCTTCTTATTGATAAGTGGACTGAATGTAACAGTGGACACATGGAAATCGGAGCTGATTAGTGGGGGGCTAATCTTAATTCTTAATTGTATTTATGACTACATATGAGCATGAACACAGAAGCATGTGCATTACTGTTCGGAAATACATGTGCATGCATTACAAACATGTAAAAGTGTCCAAAAACACTTGAAGTCACTCCCTCAGAGTTCATAATAACGTAACTTCCCTTTTTAAATGGACTGGGAGAGAGTGGCCAGGCTGTGGCTCATCAGTGGGTTTCAGTCTAATGAAAAGCAGATCCCATGTGTATGTGCATGTGTGTATGTGTGCGTGTTTGTTTATTGTGTCGGCGAGCGGAACTCTCTGGCTCTTGCCAGCCCCACCAGCGGCTCATCTGTTGTGGTTACAGTCGTCAAAATGCAGAACAATAGAGAGTAAGAAAGATGGAGGGATGGGGGTTGGGGTGGTGGTGAGGAGGGTTAAAAGCATTACCCCCAGCTTTCAGACCCTTCATATGTTTCACATCCACAGATCCCCACGCTGTAACCCTTGACCCATTACCTAGCTCTGAAACCCTGACTCCTGACACAAATAGGTCCAAAGGTAACAGAAACAAAGAACAGAGCAATGTGTGAATGTATGGAATACATAATGACACATTTTTCACCAGAGGGTCCTTAAAGCCATAACAAGAAGTACATATGTAATAAGCAAAATATCTGCACACGTTGCCTAGTTCTAGCTATGTAAATATGTAATCTTTGCTGTTTACCTCATTCCGCGTTTGATTTATTAGTTCAAATTAAACAGAAAAGGAAAAAACAGATAAATGCACATGGAAGATGAATACGCAGGTAAATGTATGAGAGAGCCTAGTTTCAGAATTTTTGCAAACAATGTCGCCATCTACAGGACAAAACAGAGACTGCAAGTACTGAAAAGCAAAAAGATTTGATCTCTCCTTTCTACACAATGCTACCTTTTTCTTTCGTCTGCTCACATTGACAGTCTTACAGCTGTATAAGATATGGAATAAGAGATAGAATAATACAGCCTATCTAAAAGGAAAAAACTGCATGTTTCCAGGACACCCAGAATGCAGTTCAAAAGCTCGTTCCATTTTTGAAATGCGTCTCCTAGATACTTTCTAGGATAGAATTATTCATAGTAAGAACAACTTAGTTTGATGAGCGTGAAATGATTTCCCTAAATTCATTCAGTTATCTCTCTGTAAATCTTTCTTTCACAACATGAGTAGCAAAACCCCCTTTGAAAAGTCACTAAGCCTTTAATTTTTTTTTTCTGAAATCACCACTGAGCATTTAAATGAAACATGCAATCACATGGCATCATCCCACACTCCACTTGGGTGTTTTTAAAAATCACCTCCACATGATTAAAAAAATATCAGTATTAGCATGGCACTGTTTTGGCACCACTTAATTGGAAAAACACAAATAAACAAGAAACTAAGTGAGTGTCTCAGAATCGCTGGAGGTGAGAAGTTATTATTTCCACCTGTTCTACAAATGAAAAACATTCATTAAAAGCAAAAAAAAACTTTTCTTAAAAAAAAAGAAAAAAAGAAAAGAAACTCTTCCAGAGTAAACATTAAAATGGACGATGCTGCTATTTTAAAACATTTGCGAAAACTCTTCTCTAAGGAGTTAAGCAAAACCTAATTAAGTAGAATCTATGCAGTTAAACAAACAATAAATAATTTGAATATTAAGCCACTATAATTAAGTCAGATTTTTCTTCTCTTTTTTCTATATTAATCTTACATTTTTCATGCATTCTGATAAATAAATGTGCACATTAGCTACTTACATAGCTATTTATGTAAACCTAGCTATAATTTAAAACACCATAGGAAATGATTAAAAATATTACTATTTGTAAGTATTTGTGAACTTACATATATTTCCAAATTGCATTTCCTAACCAAGGTTCCATAGGCACAACTCTTAGAACTGGAAAAACAAACCAAGGGAATAAAAAGAAATTATGCATATTTTATATTATGTTTAATTCCTTTGTGTGGAATTCCAGAATCTATAACTGCCTTGTATTAAGCTTCAGCAAATATTCATTATACCTTGTGAATGTAAACAAGTTTAGAAATAGTGGTTTAGATACTCCAGCTTGTGAATTAAAGTAAAGAAAGGGAGTGTTTGCAGTAGGCTAAGGCAACACTGAAGCAGACTGGGACGGCAGCGAGGGTCAGCGTGCGCAGGGACACTCACCACGTCTCCCTGTCTGGTGTCCTTTCCCGAGGCGATGAGGATGTAGTTCCAGGCCAAGGGCAACAGCAGAGCCAGTGGGATCATATAGAGCTCAAAGTTCCACACCACTACTATGAAGAGCTGCGGAGACAGAGAGAGACGGAGCGAGAGAGAGACAAAAGGCAAGACATAAAAGAACTGATCAGAGGGAAGCTTGCGCAGGACATTGCTCTAATTCTGTACTCCATCCATTTGTTTCTCATACATGTGTACCTTAATTTCATTTTAAGTCATATGATGCAATATTCTAAGTATCTGAAAAGACTGCTTATATCGTGGTTAAATAGTAGATGCCAAAAAAGAGGTCTAAGTTATACAGTTTACAACCTGATTTGCCATATATGTTGATTCTTGTTAATCATATAAAGTTATTGTTAGTTAAAGTTGGTGAATGAAATTTGATTGGGAATATCCAACAGGCCTAATTGTTTTCTCAGTGGTGGCGAATGGTAAGCTTATGCCTTTTAAGTGTATCTGAACCTTAGTGTGAATAATCTTGTATGCTCAACATATTAAAAACCAAGCCCAACCACACTCTGACCTTAACCCAATTTAAAGTAACCTGCCAGATACCTCACATGGCTTCAAATGACCAAATGTTTGTGCTCTGCTGGGGAGACGAGGATGCAGCTATACAATAATCCATCCTGTGCCATTGCTGAGTGAACAAAGTAACCATTACACATTTTTGTGAATGAGGTTTAGACATCCAGATTATCTTATCAATCTCTATGTACAGCAATTTGTGAACATGCAATATTAATTTGTGAACATCCAAGCAATCAGCTGAAACAGAAGCACATCTTCCACCATAGTTGAATGAATGTGCTCATTCTTAATTAGCAAAACAAGACAATAAAAAATATACAAGCCCTACCTTAGGAATCCATCTATGTTCTCCTTGTAATAGCTATTAATCAAAAAGCACACTTACAAAGAGGGACATGTAAGTGCTCATCGAAAAAAGCACAAGACTAAGATGAAAATTTCCACACATTGATTATTTTTGTGAAACATATTTACAACTGAATATGAAGCACAGCAGGGTGTGACAATTCCATTCACTCATAATAATAATGAATCTGGCAGGATGAAACAGCTGATGAGTTATGATGTTTACTACAATGAATATTAATGTAGTGCGAATGTAAGATTGCTGGAGAACAAAAAGAGTATTTGTTACGGATAACGTGTCAGTTTTCAAGCCCTTAAAACTTTGTACTGTGAAACGCCTGCTCTATTGCTAGATTTTGCCACACAGAGAGGTCTCCTACTGATGACCACAACCTTCTCCACACGCGTATACCACACTAACAGCAATGTGGCCATATATGACTTCAGCACAGCCCTGTACTTTCAGACAACATCTAGATACAAAACAAAATACAAAACAGTTTGGTGCCAAAGTTTGAACAATTACAATCAAATCTTGTGAAAAAAAAACAGCGTCTACATGGAACACATGTAAATATAGTGTTTTTCTGCAAATTGTTGTGCACAAATGATATATATTTGCTGAGTGTCAAAAACATTTCATCACACCACATTTTATTTTTTCTATTGTATATTTTTTCTTCACTTTGATAAATTCAGCAAGTGTTATTATGCAGTAAAATGTGTTGAATTGTAAATATGTTCTCTGTAGAGTACGTGTTAACTTATTTTCACTCATAAAATCAACAAAACATGTCATATGATCACCTGTCCAAAACTTCTGCACACAACTGTAGATGTCACATGCCATATCTCAAGGATTTTTTATGTAATGCACAAAGCTGAACCTTCATGATATATATATATATATATATATATATATATATATATATACACACACACACACACACACACACACACACACACACACACACACACACACACACACACTCAAACCTATAACATCTACTTGCCAAAACTAAACTACAGGATGAAATGTAAATGTGCTAGAAGACACATTCAATACGCAAACTGAAAAATGATGAATCTTAGTGTACCATAACAAAACAAAGATATAAATAATGAATTATAGATGAATTGGCCAAAGCATTAGCATAATGCTCAGAGCAAAATAACTTATTGTAATGGGCCGAGGTGTAGCATGCGGTAGCTAGAAAACAACATATTACTGTTCTTTTGGGTTTTTTGTTTTCTTCCTTTAATAAAGCAGTCGTCAGGGAATAGGGAAGAACCATTTTCAATAATTCAACAATGTTTACAGGCAACACACTCACACACACCAGCCAATCAAATTAAAAGAATTCACACACACACACACACACACACGCACCCGCCTACCTGTCTTCCAACCTCAACATCTTTCAAGATTCTCTCTCTCTTTTCTCTTTGAATGAGCACAGCATCGCTTATGCCTTCCATGAAACATCACGCTCTCTCTAGCACTTTCACTCAAGAACAGTGGTGAGTCTTAACCACGTTTATTCCTGCTGCGCTCTAAATCTCAGTGTGAGGCACAAATAAAAATACTATGATATTCAGTTCAAACCCACTACAGTGAAACCTTTCTGCAGTGGAACCAAACAAAATGCTTCAAAAATAGCCTCAGGTAAAAAGAGACTACTTCAGAAGATGAGAGCCATTTGCAGTGAAATGCTTTTCATATTTAATCAGCCGGAATTATTATTATTTATTTATATATTTTCTAATTTATATTACCTTTTCCATCTATTTAACTCCACTTGTTTTGTCCAAAATACACCTAATGAATGGCTTAGAAATCTCCCACTTCACAATGGCACTTACAAATCCCATTCATTGTCTCAGCCCTTCAGTATCCGTCTTGTTTTCATATGCTCTGGGATTTATTTAACCTGTAGCTGGACGCAGTCCCTGGAGTTTGGATACTCCAGCGCTTGATTGACAGCTGATGTTAGCCGACACCTCCGGCCACTTTGAGGCGACCCTTCTCCCTTTCACACAGCCCGGCAGCCTGAGGAGAAGTGGCCCAAAGATTCAGGCCATTCTCCCATAGTAGGGGCCCATTTTCACCCCTATCCGCCCTACTCAGGGACAGAAGCCCTCCAAGGAACCAAGCAAAAGAAAGGATTTAGCCAAAGGGACATATAAAAGAAATCAAATCTGCAAACGTGTGATTGCAGGCTTTGACAGAAACCATCCAGGTAGACACAACATCAGCCTCCAACAGTCCAACAACCTGGATGCACATGGAGAAAGCTACCGTGCCTGGTAACTCAATTCATTGTGTGGGATCAGCACTGTTCTGGTCAGTGCACATACACCACCAAAACCAGTGCACCTGCAAAAAATGAATCTAGTCAAGTAATTCAGTTTTCACTGAGTAATGCATTATGCATCACCAACGAAAAACCATGCTAATCATTATTCTAGTCGCCAGTGTATTTTATGGTATGTCCAAAGGATGAGAACTTTGGAACACAAGCTGATAGCCACCTTAAATAAAACAAAATTTTATTATTGGTTCAGAAAGATTGTTGGTTGTTTAGTCAGTGAATTACTAATATTCCAATTCTGAACTAGCTCTCAGATAAGTTACAGTAAAAACTGCGTCCTCAGACGCAGACAATTCAACAGCTCTATAAAGTGCCACAAAAAGCAACCATTGTTATGAAAAGCACAATATAATATAAATGCAAAGAAGTAAAAATTGCACCACTGAACTGTACAGTTTCTTTATAATTAGGTTACCGAGACAAGCTTAACTCTATTTTCAAACTGAATATCTGTGCAGATGTTAGGACTTCTTCTAAATCCTTACCTTAAATTAGAGCACTATAGTCTAGTTAAAAGGTAGATGCTCACCTGCCCAATACTGTGTAATTAGTGCTCTTTTTTAACAGTCCTTGTTGTATATTAATATACTTCTCTGTTTAATCACTACAGCAGTGCTAATTCATTTTAGCACTCATAAGTAGGTTACAGACATTTTCATCTGCCATATCAAGAGCCGTTTAAGTTTGTTTTAATATCAATTTGATTTTGCACATCAATCACAATACACTTGAGATGAAGTCCCTTGTCAAAACTATTGCTCTGACTTTTAGAGAGAAGTAAGCGAAACAGCCAAGTGTTTCAAATTCTCCTCAATATATAATTTTTTTTTTTTTGGAAAAGAGAGTGGACTCTGTTTTGGCAGTCGATTTTAATATCATTTTGGCACTTGCTGTTCTGGAGTGGGGTATGAGCACTTTGGAGAATGCATTTGAGAATTAGCACATTAAAAGTGTGTTACCAACACACCCCACAACAGCCCTTCTACTTGGAATCGAGAAATTGAGTCATCATAGTGGTGTTGATTATTTTAAATGGTGCCAACGGTGGAGAGAAATATGCCAAATGAGAGGCTGATTATGGACGTCAATAACTCATCTGGGTTTTGGCCGGGCCCTCTGTAAAATTGCTCCCAATGAGTGGGGCTGCACTGCCACCTCCTGGCATTCTGGAAAACTGGATTATTTGTCAAAATGCACTTAAGCTTTGTTAGGATTTATCAAAAAAGACAGAATTACAACTTGCCTGTTTCTGTTCAGGAAAGGGTTAAGAAATGGAATGTTCAATAATATGTGCCATTTAAAATTCTTAATTACAAAAAAGTGACTACTAGATCCTCTTAATCCTTAGATAATCAAAATTATCATGTGATAAATGCCAGGATTTGTCAAAGTAGATAAAACTGCAACTGCTAGAAAGTATTTACTTTTGTTCAGGAATAGGTTTACTCAATAAAGCTGTCATATCTAACACTTTAATTTTTTGATTATACAGAAAGAAGATGAATAGTGCCACATTATCTTCATATAATCAGAATTAGCATCTGCTGAATTATCTCATCATTCAATAAACTTCTGTCATGAAGTATATAAATAGAAAAAAATTATCAGCATGTGTTACTAAGAAAGAATGGGTTCAGTAATGCAGTTATATGTAACACTTTCAACTCTTAATTATACAAAAAAGTGACAAATAACTGTATTATCTGTTATTAAAATTGATAGAATTACAGATGTAACAATTACAAGTGCTGGCATAACTTTCTCTTTATTAAAAGGTTCAATAGACATTCAATATTGTATGCTACTTAAAATTGTAATTACAAAAGAGGGCTAATGGATCCTTCTTACAAACTCAAAATTTAATTTTGTTGCTGTCAAAAATACACCATTTAACTGTGCAAAAATGTAATGATCAATGGATTGACAAAAATACATTGCTTGTAACACAATCTACTTACATTAACTTTATTTTAAACAAAAGAATGTTTTTCCTTCTTCTGTAAAGCTGCCATCTTATAGATCCTTTTTTTGAACGGGATTTTTTCGGGAGGATTTGGTAAATCACCGCCATGTACTCACTAACTCAAACTTTGAGAGGATTTTTTTAAATGGACACAATTGCAACTGGTAGAAAATGCTTGCTTCTGTACAGAAATAAAATCAATAATAGAACATTGAATAGTCAGTAATAATTACCTTTTAATTCATAGAAACTTTTACAGTAGTTCCAATATCAATTCTGACAGAAAAAAGAATTTCCAGTATCCAGAGATCCAATCATTTTCAAACTAAGAATTTAAGTGGTATGCATTATTAAATGTACCATTGTTAAGACTTTCCTAAACAGAAGCAAGCATTTTCCAGCTCTTGTATTCCTGTATTTTGATAAACACAGACAGAACTGCAACTAGAAATGCTAGAAATCATTTGCTTTTTTTCAAGTATGTGTAACATTCAGGGATCTGATCACATACGTAATATTTCAAATTAAAAAGTGACAAGTAGTTACTCATAACTAAAAATTGGCAGAATTAGCATTTGGTAAATCATAATTTTTCTAAGAAACCTCCACTATGCCCTTGTCACTGTATGTGCTTAGGGAAAACTCACCTAAAGTGAAAAGGTGTCACTTTGAAGAAAACAGTGTGAGGTCATGAATGAAGACACACACATACATACACAGACACACACACACACATACACAGACACACACACACACACACACACACAGACACACACACTGGAGCATTTGTTCCTCTCTTCCTCTCTTTTTTTTCTCGGATGGGTGTATTTTATCTAAATGCAAAGCAGGTGAGGGGCTGCTCCAGTTTCGTGTAGCAGCAGCCTCTCTTGTCTGCGCTCTCTTACTGATAAGAGCCCTACTTTAGCCCACATAAAAGAGCCGGGTATCATTTCCTTACCCTCTCCTTCCAATAAAGCCTCCTCAGCCAGTACACACACACACACACACACACACATCCAAACAGCACTCTTATTCCCCATGCTACTCAATACCTGCTCTATTTGCTCCCAATTCAGGGCCAAATTGCAGCTAAAGTTACGGCAAATTTGTTTGGAGGAAGAGTTGGTGAGGCTTGGCCGCTCCAGGGCAAAGAGAGGGCCAGAGCCACAGGGAGGAACGCACAGGGTGAGTTGGCACACAGTGGGCTTTCTCAACCTGACACCACTGCTGCCAACAATGGCTCACTTTCACAGCAGGCGGATGGGTGGCGGCATGCTCAGCTTACAGGTGTTCACTTAGAGCTTTCTACACACAAACTTCAGCAGGTAGTGCAGTCATGAATACTTGGCACTTCACCTTTGAGTGCATGTATGCATCAATGTTAGGGGTGTAAAAATGAAGTGTCATGATTCAACTATGTTACCTTTTTCATTACATACATTCCTGTTCAACAGACCACCCTTCATTTATTAGATTTCTAGACAAAATGACCATTAAGGATAGGCTATTAATTTTTCAGAAGATATTTCTGAGAAGAACAGATGTAAGATAATCCATGTGCATAAGGAAGAGAAAGTCAAAGGAACATAAAAAAAACATGTTCCAAAACTTACTGTTTAAAAAAATGATACAGAGAAAATGGGACCCCTAACAACTATGCAAGATGAAGACCAGCAAAACTCTAATCATCAGATAAACAGTACTTAAAGTTTTCATCTTTGAGATATAGGAGTAAATCAAGCCATTGCTTTATTTTCTGAAAAAAAAAATCCAGAAGTGTTTCTGTCCATCTTTCCACTGTGAGAAGAATCTCAACACTATGGATCTGAAAGGATATGTGGCTGTCAAGAAGCTGTGATTGCAAAAAAGGAAATAGACAAAAAAGAAGCTGCTGGTTTTCTTAGGACAACTGACCAACTACCCCAGTGTCCAGACCTCAACACTGAATTGAATGTGTTTGGGATTTCATGGGTTGTGAAAAGCTGAAAATGCAACCAACTCCTATGACTTAACTTTGAAAGTATGGAAAATATCCCTGCCGATTTATTTTAAGAGCAAGTCTCCTGAAAAGAATGGAAGCTGTAATAAAGGTGGGTGTTGATATATCTGTTTTGACTGGAAAATAAATAAATAAATGTTCTCTGATTTTGTACAGTACTTTATAATGTATGAAGTGTCAAGGTAAAATATGCAAAAAAAAATGTTACACCCCCCCCCAATATAAACAAGGAAGTAAACCATCCACATCCTCAAAGACATCAACCAGTCGGCAAAGTTTGATAAAGCATTTTTTTAAATCGTTACATCACTGATGTAATGATCCAAACTGATTTTAAGAGTATATCGATTTTTATATTTTGGTATATATAAACAGATAAAAGCCTGTGCGTTGTTTTATAGCCTAAATTCTACTATTTACATTTATTTTGTAAGTTCAGTGTATTTTAAAAATACTTCTGAATCAAACCATGGAGAACTTTGATATTTTATGATGCATAAAAACTTGCATAACAAAAAGTTGTTATAGGTAGTGAGGTCATGAATGGTTGGCACCAACATCAATGTAGATCTGCACCTGCATCTGGACATCCATACAAAAGGCCACTGAAATCATATGCTGAACACAACAGTTCCCATCACAGTATAGGATATGCACACATTAGTTGCAACAAAAAAGTTCCAAGAAAAACAGTATGTCTCAACTTTGAAAGAGTTGCAAGCATCACAGCAACTCACAACAACAACAACAACAAATTGGTAACCTAAAAAATTCTAATAAAGCCGTGTCAAAAGGTACCAACCTAAAAATACCAGAATAGCAAATCACAACACTCGCTTCACCTCACAGCCATTTTCATCTACACTGTGTTAGCATTCCCTTTGCTGTGGCTAACCTTTGTGTAGGAATAGGTAGGGGTTCTGCAAAAGCAGCCACGCTGTTTCACAGTGTATAATACACTCTGTGTGTTAAGCTGAAGTCTGTCGAAACTTGGCAAAGCTACACAGCTGGGGATATCAACAGTGCTGCAAAATATCACCTTGACCAGATGGCTGGTGATAAAGTTGTTCTTAAAGTAATGAATTAAGCGATTAAGAGAGCTCTTATTAACATTAAGACTACAACTGTTAATAATTAAATAAGTTCTAGGAAAATAATAACCTATTCAATAGAAGGAGCTGATTTGTATTGTTTCCTTTTTCCCAACCAACTTACTCTCCGTTTAATCTGTAAAAATTAAGGATGCACAATGAAATCAGAATTATTTCAGTATCTGCAGACATGTCTAGATGTCTACATCTGACCAATAATTCCAACTAATAATTGATGGAGTATTTATTGTCTGTGGAAGACTGTTTAAGCAATGCTTGGCTAATCCATGTGCATTTAATCACTAACCCTAACCCTTACCCTAACCCTAACCCTACAAAAGTTTATTTATCAGTTTCAGCATCGGCAAACGTACATGAAAATATCAGATATCAGGGCAAAATGCCCATACAGGTATGTCCCTAGAAAAAATTAGACATTTAATGGATTTGGAGATGAATTACTATGCAATCATTTTCTCCTAAATAACTAAACAACAAAGAAGCAGGTGTGACCTCATGTTTTTAGCAGACTCTCTTGACATTTCTTTCTCTGACATTTTCATTTCATTTTTTTCTCCACCCAACAGCTGAAAAAGAGTAGAGAAAAAATTGTTGAACTTAAATGTTAACTGATCGATACAGACGCCCCCGTCCCTCCTCCCCTGCTTTCTAAACTGTAGCAAAATTAAAATGTGTCAAGCGGCAAATGTTAACGGCCGACGCGGGCAGCGCTTAAAGACACGTTAACACTAAAACAGACAGATCCTGCTGCATATTATGCAGTGCCACAGAGCAGGATTAGCACGACTGTCCTGTTAGCACTCAGTCACACAGCGAGCTTTCGAGAGGGTGTCCTTTAAGCAACAGCTCAGCTGTCCAATTATACTTCCTGCTTTCTCTTCACTATGCAGCAGGAGTTTGCGGAGAGACATATATTAAGGTCGGGCAATCTGGCAAAAACAGAACATCATGATACTTCAAGATGCTTTTACAGTTTACAATCTATATCATGACATTTGGTTTTTTAGTTTTTCACATACACTGAAATAGACAAAATGCAAAAACTAAAAAAAAAACTTACTTATGAAAAACTAAGTATATATTTTGTTTTGTTTAAATGAAATGACTGAAAAAAATACTTAAGGATCACACAAAAAAACAAGTGGTAAACAGTTAAATAAAATAAGATCTCCTGACTTCTTATTACTACCTGTTACTAAAAAGTTTATGCAGTTTCTATACACTACTTGTTGTTTACGGGCTCTCTCTACCTGGTCTAAATGTTTGTTTGTGATACATGTGGTTGTTCAGATGGCCTAGAAGTACTGACTTTTTTAGCATAAAAACAACAATTTATTATTACATTTCCCACCTTTAAGAGATATAGCAAGAATGAAACATCACACTCAATGCTCCAACTTGCAGGAGATAAACTGCTGATGGAAACATTTCATGTCAAATCAGCAGCATGATATGAAAAACAGGAAATGGTTACATGAGTGAATCAAGCTGATACCTGGCACAGTTCAGTTTCGCTCTCTAAGCTGTGCCAGTACTGCAAGACCTGTTAAGAGTGTGTGAAAATGTGTATGAGTGCAAATGTGAGTGTATAGCTCCTTACAAGGAAGGCACAGATGCTCCTCTGAGGAGACTCCCACTCAAAGCAGCTGTTGATGTAGCAGCCAGCGTTGATGAGGAACATGATGCAGCGCCTCACTCTGTTGAAGTTCTGCAATAGCAACTGAAGGAAAAAGAAATACTTTAGTCATGCCTTAAAACAGAAGCCATCAGCTCTGGTCATGGGAGGCCAGACTTCAGCAGAGAGTTGTGATTTCCACACTTCAAATACCAGAGCACACTGACCCAGCACTACCCAACAAACACTAACATACTAATATTAGTTGCTGGGTTTACACTGTTCCAAAACAAGAACTGACAATCAAAGGGACTGTAAGCAAGGGGACATTCTAGGAAAGTGTGATGAGGATGAGCATTTCAGAACAGTGTATATGCGGGAGTATTCTAGAACACTGTGAATTGGGTAAAGACACTTGAACAGTGTGAATTGCAGAGAACGTTCTAGATGAGGGCAAATGGCAGACAATGTTCATGAATAGGGTAAACACCAGAGAACAATCTACAACAGTGTCAATGAAGGAGAACATTCTAGAACAGTGTGAATGGTGGAAGACATCCTGGAACAAAGTAAATTGGGGGCTGTGTAAGTAAGGGGGCTTTCTAGAACTGTGCGATTAGGGTGAATATTCTAGAACAGTGTGAATGAGCTAGCATTCTTAAACTGTGCCATTAGGGTGAACATTCTAGAACAGTGTAAATGAGGGGACATTCTAGAACTGGAGAATATTTTCCAACAATGTGAAAAACAGAGAACATTTTAAAACCGCATGAATGGGAGAACATTCTAGAACAGGGTCACTAGGAGAGGAAATTCTCAAACAGTATGAATGTAGCATGTATGGTGGAGAATATTTTAAAACAGCACGAATGGGAAAGAACATTCTAGAACAGTGTGAATAAGTAATAAAATAGTAAGAATGGGGGAGAATATTCTGGAATGCTGTGAATGTGGGAGAAAATAGACTCTAACAGTCACATAGGCATAGCATACCAACTCTGTTGGTGTTTGCTGGAGAACATTGGGTTGGTGTCCTCTGGGCTTAACACACCAATTACACTTGGTAATTAATAGCCAAGATGTATCAGATGTGTCTGATCATGGAAATTACCAAACTGTGCTGGACTCCAGCTGTCCAGGACTGAAGCTGGACACCTTTTGCCAGCCCCTATTGGACAGACAACACAAACTGGACAGACAAGTCAAAAGCACCCAACTGCAGGTCGCTCACATTTATCTAGACTGCTTTTTGTCGTGAGGACTTTTGTTGGCTTTCCATGTGCCCTGCCATTGATGTAATATCTGAAATAAGTTGTATAAACAGGCTTTAGTAGGCATATTAAGCATGTCTACATTTGGTATAAACTGCTATACAGAATGAATTATGGCAACAAGGCTCACAATAAGTGTGTTTTGGCAATGGTCACATCACCAATTGCATCGGGGCATCTGGCATGCAAAATGTGGTAAATAAACGGGAGCGTTCGAGCCACACTTTGTAGTCCCACGCCAATTTTGGCAAACAGTCAGAGACTGGAAAAGCACTATTGTCCCATGGCATTGTTATCTAGGAATAACACCAGAAAACTGAACCAACTCTAAACGACATTTCAGACAAACAGAGAATGCAGCCAAAAGACAGCCAGGAGGCAACGTATATTTTTATATTATATTCTGTATATGTTTTAGACCCATTAAAGAAGAATATGCTGTCTTTCGCATCCCTTTTAACAAAATGGCATTGTGCATAATTCAGAATCAGTCTGATCTGCAAATGACTGCTGTGTTCTAGTGTCCCTACCAAGATGAAACACACATAGCCTCGTAATGGCAGGCTTTGATCATAGCAAATATCTGCATTTACTTTGCCAGACTCAGAGACGCTACCTTTAAACTAGGCTATTTTGCTTGCCATTTGGGACCAATCAAGCAGGAATAAAATGAGAGGTAAAGTAAGACACAAAACAATGGAAAAGTCCCTGATACTGTAATATAACATTACAGAGATTATACTGGCAAAATACATATGTTTATTATGGCATGCCAGAAGTTTCAAAGAAAGTTGGATCTGCTGCCTTTTCCTTTCCTTCCTTTTCTTTTTATGGCTACTTGATATCTTTCTTACTAGCGCAAGCACACTTTCACATGCACACACACTCACACACTCGTTCTCTCTCAAAATGGCAAGACAGGCTAAAAGAGAGACAAAGTGCAAAGCGTGCACTTTCTGGATCTCAGAATGGCTCGACTGTGCTGTGAACTCCGTATGTGTGTGTGTGTGTCAGTGACAGGCCTGATTTGGTACAGCCCCTCCAATTCAGCTCTTTGTCCAAAGGGGACACATTGAGCAGGGTCGACAATGAAGTGCATTGCAGTGGTGCCACCGAGGGCCAAGCTAAAGGATGGCCAATCTACTTATGCACCCCCACAACTGACAGCATGACATTTCTATTCAGTGGCTCCAGAGGAGAGGGACCAGAGAGAGAGAGAGGAGAGTTAGGGAGAGAGTGACACTGTTGTCTATATTGTGCATCAAATATACTCTTCTCTTCAGTAGTAGCTATTAACATGGTGCTTATGGTGGAACTCTTTTTTTTGTTTTACCTGTTTAGAAACTCGAGGCTCCTCTTCGATGTACTTTTGCTCGATAGGTATCAGTGTCCTGAGACCAGCTTTCACCTACACACAAACATCTCTTTAGGATAAAATGCATGGAAAGGTGAAATTATGGTTGGAATTTGTTTAATCCTTAAATGTTGCTGCTGTCACCAGCAATAACAAAAACTATGGCGCATTTTTTGGTGAAGTTATCTGTAGTGACACAAGTGGAGGAATTCTGTCAAAAGTGCAGATTCTTGCACTTTCCATCAATACCGTATTTGTGGTTTTAAGTAGTAGGGAATATATCACTGTTGTCTAAAGAAAACCTCGTATTTCCAAAATGGTAACTTTAGAGGAGAAGGAAAAAACCTTCTTTACTTTTAATGTAAGTCAATGGAACCAGACGTCTTTACAAGTAATTTTGTCCTGTTTCTTTTGGTCCATTCATCATGAAATTTATGTACAATATAAAGGACAACAGGCTTTTTCTAAATGCATCAAAAACTGAAACACAGAGATACAAGGTTTTCTTCTGACAACAGCGATATACTACTATTCCAAAGTGACTAAAACTAAAACACATTTGTTGAAAATGATCACAGCTCTACCTCTTCAATGTTTTCAGCTATTTTGTGTAATGATGTAAACAAAAAAGAAATTATAGATGTGTTCAGAATGGTAAACAGAACTGTAGATGATCTTAGAATAAGTGTGAAAGCTGTAGAATATTAAAGTTATAATAAAATTAATATCCAGAATGTCTCATATTTGAAAAGTGGTGATCAAATCTCAAGGCACATAACTTACCAAGAACCTTAAAACCTAACAGATAATTACAGTGTATTATATTTTATTTAAACATTATATTAGCAATTAATAACTTCTTGATTAAGTTTTGATCATTTTGAATAAAATATTTTAAAATATATTTTGGAGTCTAACTTGTAGGATTAAACTACGCTATGTAAATTATCATTAAACAAGTAATAAAAGTAATGATTGTTAATGAGTGAGTTATAACTTTTGTATAGTGATGGATGTTATTATGGTTTCAATCTGATGAAAAGTTATTGTTGTGTCTTGTTGTGTGGAAAGATAACAGAAAAAGACAGTAATGCAGACTGAAACCTGTTGATACAGAATGTATGTATATGGTAATTCCTTACTTATCTATGTAACTAATGATGTCATTGTGTAATTACATTAAAACTGTAAAGCAAAAAACAGTAATAACGCTCAACTTCTTAATTAACTTTTTAATTTCACTAAGCAATGGCATTACAATCAAAGACCATGGCTGGAGTTTCTCACACACTTTTATATTGTATCAGTACAGTAATACAACACTAACGACTGATCTCTCCACAGCTCTAATGACTGATCTCCTCCATTTCAGATGCTCGGTGCCACATGGCCATGTGCCGCTCTCGTTCCGCCACCTAAAATGGCGGCTGCGGCACGAACAGCGGCACACACACCCACAAACAAAAGCTTAAGGAGAAGGGGAGCCTTTGGTAATTAAAGAGAAAACGAGGATGAGGGGGGACAGCCCCATGTTCAAACGACAGGAACGGCCATGCTTGAAGGGAACAAACAGAAAGAGAAGAGAGGGAGAGATAGTGAGAGTGTTGGGGGGGCAAGTAAAAAGAAAAAGAGAGAGGGACTTACAGCATTATAAATCACGTCTAGTTCGAGAAAGATGACCCCTTTTGTTGGCCCTGTCAGCTCCTTGCTTTTCAAGGCGTAAGCTTTCCGTTCACCATTTTGGATCTGTGGGAGAGGGACATGACAGCCGTCTGTCTGGCAATACCCAGCTGAATACACTCCCCGCATGACCTTTGACCCCCAGCTGCTGCATCTGACAGAGAGCCCAAAACAACTGTGGCGGCTCTGACAAGTACCTGTTCATTACGCCCCAACCACTGTCAGCCGCAAATTAACTATCCTGGGGGATCAGCCTGGGAGCACACATTACGCTCTCCTGCTTTTTTTCCAGCCTCCTCCTTTCTTTTTTCTTTTTTTTTTCTTTTTGATAGTGGTGTTAGTTTTATCAGTCTCTTGTAGCCTTTCCCACCTAGAAGTACAATGACCAAAACTGGACAATTCTCAAGAAATTATTTATTTGTACGTTTCTCAATTACTATTGCCCTTTGTTTAAAACTGAATTAGTTATGAGGGCTAATGTGTGGACTCACTTTTTATGAATGTAACTGAAGCACTTCAGGACTTACGCTTAATAACGGAATGGCCACTTTGCCCAAGAAGTCAGCACTCCGGTCTCGATCCTCGTCGTAAACCGTAACTTCCAACACGGAGTGAATGTCTTTCACGTTACTAGTTGAAAGACAAAATCAAAATGGGAGTGGGGGGAGGAGGGAGAGAAAGAAGTCATTGACTAATATTAAACATCGAAAAAGATCTTTGAAGTCATGGTGAAAAAAAAAATTGATTCATTTAAAGCCTTGGTGACAGTCTCCATTGTGTGAGGGTTAAAAAAAGATGCAGCGATTCTCCCTTTGAAATGCTATCTTTGAAAAGTAGGCTAAAGAGTGGAAGAAAATGAGGTTATTCTTAAAGAGACGGGCACTCCAAGGAGAGGCTAGATTACCCAGCTTTCTATGGGAATTCGCAAATGAATTTCCAGCCGGGCAGATTGAAAGATTATGAAAAAACATCAATGGAGCAACCTCTAGATTCCAAACTAATATGAGAAATTATGTATGGCACATTACCATACAGTACAATGATGGAACTTGCACAGGGAGAGTAATTTCATCCTGAGGTTCATATTGGTCCTCAAGGAAAAAAAAAAGTTTACTTATATCTAAAAGTCCATGTAGAGCAAGCAACATGGAACTAAATTAGAGTAATTTAAATGTTCTGCTGCTCTTAATTGTCATTTTTACTGAACATAATCCTGTATTAAATAGAGCACACTTTTTTCAGTATGTAATTATTATAATGCGGGATGTAAGATATGAAATGCAAATTCTGTATACACTGTGACTATTATTAAGAATTATCCATGTTAATAAACACTAGTCAGCTAATTGTTGCTCTATTAAAAACCAACATTTTGCTGAAAATAAAGTATATGTGCACTACAAATATCATCTTCAACTCACAATGTAAAGACTTTATTCCACTCTGGGTTGAGATTTTTGTACACGGTGTGCGTCTGCAGGCGGTCGTTGCTAAGTTCCACAACGCAGAAGGGGTCACTCTTGCCTGTGAGGGACACAAGCACACACAGACACACATTATCTTTATCAGCTGCAGACTAGTGTAATCCACTGGCCGGCACGCTGAGAGATGGCAGAGTTTCTTGGTACCTGATAAAGGCGTGGGAGAGCGAGGCTGAAGGGCTAAATTATACCCCACCACCTCCTTTAAAACACCACAGCTTAAGGGACAATTCATCATGCCTGAACTATGAATTTGATGTATTCATTTTTGCCTGTCTGTTGTGTCATGGCCTCATGCTGTACTGATACGCTGGCTTGCACACAGGTAGATAAGCGTTTCAGCCACGCGGCTGCCCACGGCCTTAGAGCTGCTCTCTCACACACACAAGCAGATGGTCACCCACAGAAGGCAGTTGAAGTTCATCAAAGAGGCACAAGAGGTAAAGACTCAATTATACATAAGCTACATATATATATATATATATATATATATATATATATATATATATATATATATATACACACACACACACACACACACACACACACACGCACATATATACACATACAGACACACACACACACAAAATGGCAAGTATCCACAGTATGAAGATTAATGTGCAAGCGCTACCAAGGCATTTAAAGTTTCCCCATAAAACAGTCTTGCTGTGGAACAGTAACTTCGACTGAATATTTAAAAACTACCCTAAATCATGTAACAAAAAAAAGAATTATCATAAGCAGTTAACTCTGGAGAGACATTAAATAAAAAACAGTGCCCTATATGCTTTGAAATGTGCTGTTAAAATATACATGTAAATATATCGAAGTAATTTGAAAGGACCAGTTTCCTCCTCCAACAAAATTCAAACAGCAAACTCTTAATATCAGCTTTGATCTCAACTTTAAACAAAACATTTGGGAGCATTTTTATTGTTTGTAGAAGAACATGATTTTTAAAAGATGGGTCAGAAAACAACAAAGATATGGCAGTATTCCCATAACGGAATATTTCCTTCTTCGTAAAATCATAAGCTAATATAACCTGAGAGTATTCAGCAAGTTCCTCAGAACAAAGTAAAAGAAGGGTTTATGCATCAATTCCCAGCAGATGAATGAGAGATTGCCATTGATCTATGGGAGCTGATAAAAATGGTATGACAAAAGCAGGACATTTAGGTGACGTGCAGAATAAATGTCACTATGATCAATGTGAAGTCCTTGCTGTCACAAGCCCTATCACTTCCAGAAACTCATTGATCGGCCAGCACTGGATAAGTTCATATTGTAATCAATGTGATTATAAAACACGCGTATGTGCTTTTGTTCAAATTCAAAAACTGCAGTTATAGTACATTAAACATTTTAAGTATAATGTTTAATGAATGTGGTTATTCTGAATGTAAGAGATGCAGATTGATAGCATGAGTCTTAGTAAATTTTGTCTATAAATATGCATTTTGACTGTATGTGAATCACTCATAGCCAACTAGCACTAAAATACCTAAACATGCAAATAAAATATTTCACATTCTATGAATGGCATGAATTGGCTTCACAAATGATCCAAATAAATTAGACATCATTGGTAAATTAAGCTTTTCCAGACATTTCTAATTGTTTGTATATAAGCATAAAATTTCTGTCTAAATATGGTCATCATATCAGTGTATTTCCATTGTTTTACTATGCAGAACGGCGCAGAGGGAGGCAGCTTATGTTAATGCTTAAATTAACACAAACAGATAGGCAGAGAAATGTACCAACAAACTGCATATCCTCATGCTACAGTCCTGCCTATGGCACATGGTCGTCCCTAGTGACGAACTCTGACCTTGTTTGTGAGACGGCTGTCTGACTGAATTTCACGCTTTGCCTTGGATGAAACTTTGACTTCCCAGGTGTGGCTGGCGAGACACCCTCCATGGGTTAATTTTTGCCGAACACACTCTGACTGGTGAGATGAGTTCAACCTCATTTTGGCTCCAATTTGACGAGCTGTGTGCAAATGTACGGCGCAGTAATTACATTTTTCAGGTCTGGAAGGCGTCTTAAATGAAATCCAGGGACGTATTATGCAGCAGTCTGCATGTAACAGTCACGTCCAGACACTTTCACATTTCAGTGCTGCTCCCTATTTCATATAAACAGACATTGTATATGATTAAACCTGGAATGACCTTCTAAAACGTGATCCCAAAATTTTTACACAATTACATGATCAAATAGATGTTAAAGTATTGTTGGCACAAACAATTCAATTCAGTCCAGTTCAATTCAATTAAAGTCCATTCCATTCAAAACTCAAAGGGGGACCAGCAGAATTATCTGGACCAGCAGAATTACGCTGGGGTTTGCAATACAGAAAAATATAATGTCACAATCCCTAAAAAAAAAAAGTTACATGATATGTATCACAATAAACTAACTCTGAGGTTTGATAAGTTGGAACAAACACAATTTACAAAATAGTGGTGCCAAATTTTTAGAACATGAGCCTAAGCCTCTTTGCATAGAAATCTACAATTGTTCCTTAAGAACTACAGATTCCCATTAAGTATTCAGAAACGCAAACTGTAATGTAACTAACTTGTCATTTGGTCCACCCCTATGATAAACAAATGAGAATTAGGATTGAAGAATTTATATTAAACATATCACATGGGTCAGTATTTTCTCAGTCCAGAGGCTGGTGTTCTATTATGACGCCAAGTCGAATATCACAAACTCCACTGCTAATACAGCCTGAACGGCGATTTGGGTTTGTAATAGCCACTCACACGATTGTGTAATTCGGTTCCGTCCAGTGGGAGCCAGCAGAGGATGTTGAACTGCACTGAATGGGGCCAGTCAGAGGGGGAGCAAAACCCACTCTGCCTAAACACTATTGGTTTTTACACACTCTGCTCATTTATTCTGCAAGGCCTGGAGAGCAGGCACTCCAGATAAACGCCTCAGTTAATTACAATGAGGAAGAGGCAGAGAGAGAGAGAGAGAGAGAGAGAGAGAGAGTGAGAGAGACAGAGAAACAGGAAGAGAGAGAGAGAGAGAGAGACTATAAGGAAACCATGCCTACTAGATGCTAGAGTGCAAGCGAGGTAAACCAGACGATAAGAATACAAGAACACATTAAGCTCTCTCTCACTTTTCCTCTATTACTCAAAGCTCGCTCTCCCTCTCCTCCTCTCAGCCTAGCTTTCTCGGCCTTTCCCTGTCTGTGCTGAGCTCTCTATTAGAGAAGGCACTGTTCCGTGGCCCATAACCCTGTTGGCTGACGCCTCGGTGCCAGGGCCCGTTTGAGACAGCGGGGCCCCAGGGGGCCCAGAGCTTTTCCAAAGGGGGTTTGTGAGCTGCTGCTTTATGGCGGGAAAAGAGTGTGAAATCAGAGCTCACGAGGCGGCCTCAGTTTCCTTGGGAACGCCGGACCGCTCTCCAAGGTCAACGTAACGGGCCGGACCCCCGGATCGGTGTGGAGGGAGGGGTGGATTTTGGACTGCTGAGCTGTCACACACAGGAGTGTGTGTGTGCGCGTTCAAGGGGTTCCTGCCGTCGAGCATGTCTTAATTAAAGAAAGCCAGAGAGATAGGACAGACGGAGAACACATCGCTCAGTCTCTTCCTCTTTTCCTCTCTCTGTCTCTATTCTTCTTATACAAAGTGTTATGACATGTTAATAAGAAAAAAATAAGACATGCCTGAATATGTGCCTTGTGTTCATACATTAACAGGTTAATAAGTTAAGGTTTGTACCACACATGCATGTACACCTGAGGTGTAATGATGTAAACACTTTCAAGTTTCAGATTTTCAAATCTGAGCTCAAGATTCAGTTTGCATATTCAGTTTGCATACTTCTTCATATTTTCCTTTAATATATTTATAGGACGTTTTAAACATTTGCCACACAAAATTAACCCCCAAATCACAACCCCTATAATTTAGAATTATATAACTTTAAAAGTTATTGAAGTGTCGGTGCATACATGACCCCGCCCACTTTACCCTGACAGGCTGCACCCAATTTTGCATGCCTAGTTTTTGATCAGTAACAGTGGTTTCCACAAATGGCAATAAATGAAGAGTCCCCAGAAAATACAAAAGGGGCAAACTGACAATATATATTTAAATTTCAATACACAATGTCAAAATCTTTTTTTAATCATTACACCCTCACATTCTACCTATTAAAAGAAGTTTTTGCCAAGGTAGATTAATGCCAGTATACAAATATACAAATTTAAAAGGATTTATATTAGCGACCTTACAAAGACACTTAAAGTGCAAATAAAACCACTGCAAATAAAACCAGACCAAAAGAACATTACAGAGGGCACATTCTAAAAAAAACAATATAGACAAAAAAAGAACTTAATTTGAATATAGCTCACACAAACTGAAGGATGACTCCAGCAATGAGGTCATGCAGTTTCTGAGGGACTTGCAAATGTAGTTTTTTTTCTCCCTTTTCTTTTTTTTGACATAACAAATGCAGATGCACATTTTGTTGTGCTAGTGGGGTATTAGCAGTGAGGAAAAGGATGGCCTGTGGTAAGTGTTTTTGTTAATGGTCCTGTCTCTTGTACTCTGAATAGAAAAACAGTGTTGTGCGTTGGCTCCAATCTCTTTTCAGCTCGATAATACATACAGCCAGAAACTAGGCCTGTCCACGGTAGACTTAATTAAAAGGAAGAATTAATGGAAAAGGAACAGAAGCGTGGGAAAATACGTGTCAGACACACAGAGCAGCCTGAAAAGTGCCTTCCGTCCATTAGTAGAACACTGAAAACATCATCATGCTCTTGTTAAACCTTTGTTGGAGAAGACAGGCTAATGCTCTTTATATCAGTCACTGGAGAAAAGCACGAAAGGGACTATTCCGAACACCACATATGTGAATGTGTGTGTGTGTGTGTGTGTGTGTGTGTATGAACGGGGTATCCTCACCTGTAACATCAGCTGCCATCAGTCCCTCTGCCCGAATAACCTTCACCTGTACCACGCCGACGTCTTTAATGTTGTGGAGGGAACTCAGCAGACTCTGCAGGGTCAGAGTGATCAGACATGTTAGCATTAGAGCACTAGAGCTGCAACATTTACATTGAGGGCAAACAGTATAAACATAGTACACATGTGAGTGAAACCCACACAGCTATATTCATGTATTCAAGACGAGCAAGTAATTAGGAAATAGGGCTGCATAATACACTGCTGCTAATTGCTATCACAGCATCAAACTTCTCAATACTGGTATAGCAGAAGTGTGTAACACGCAAATGTGCCACGAACCAAACACTGAATGTTTTATTGTGTGTTGTGAGCATCCTGGTATATTGCAATCACAATATGTAGTGTAATAATCACTACCCTATCCACCCCTATCCAGAATTAACTCCTTCTGTTTTTATTTTTGTTTTTCAAACATTGCGATATTTATCATAAAAATTTAAGTAGTTAATAAGCATATTTTATTCATAAAATTGTATTTTAATTTTTGTTACAGCTTTAATTCTTTTTGGGAGACTTGCTTGCAGTTATTCACAGAAATCTACAGACATTTGTACAATGATGTTGAGATCTGGGCTATGAGATGGACAGTGTATTGTTCTCAGAACACCAGCAGCTTGTTTGATAGACGTGTAGCTTTTCTACTTTTTTGTTTATTTCTTTTTCTCAGTAACAGCTTCTTGACAGTTTCACATCCTTTCAGACCCATAGCATTAAGCTGTCATCATATAGTGGAAGGATGGATTTTTTTGTGGATTTTTTGAAGATCTGAAGCAAAAGTGGAACTGATTTTTTAGCTATTTCTCAAAGGAAAAAGCTTTGAGTACTGTTTAACTGATGTTCACAGGTTTTCGTCGTCTGTCAGGTCTTGCATGGAGGTTATAATTCAGTTAATACAATTCAATAATACAGTTGTGGCAATTTAATAAATACAGGGTGGTAGAGACATGGCCACCCTACTTACATGCTTTAATATTTAAAATGCTAACATAAAATGGTATGTTTTAAGTCTTGACATCAAAGCAGTAATAGAGGGAACACATCTCATGTCCAGTTCTCTTAGCAGATAAGGATAATGTGCTGGTCACACAACAATATACACTCATGTTCCTGGGCTAACATATGCATATATATTATCTGTGAGGTTACTGCCACAACAAATTTCTATGTAAGTGATATTTTATGTGCACAATAAACCAATTGTGATTGTGATTCAGACTCTAATATGTATAGTCTCATACAAGTATTCAGAATAAGTTTGAAGTGTTTGTGTGGGTTAAAAACTTCACTTGAATAAACAGTAATGTGCTGCATAAAAAGTGAAAAAAAAAAAATTATTTTTTCACAAGTGACTTATATACACAATTCTATGCAAAGTCCAAATGACATGGTTTGTTGATTGATAAGGTATCACATCCTCTACAGAAAATACATTTCTGCACATTTTTGCTCAATTCAACATACTGAGAAAAAAATATTGGTCTGTGCAAAAGTTATGCCACATTTTACATTCATTGTTTTAGTTTTTCCAGTATGTTCAGCAAATAATTAGAAATTGTGCAGTAAAATCAGAAGAACAAATGCCAATATCACAGAGGAAATGTTAACTTATTTTCACTTTAAAAATAAATAATCAAAAATCAAAACATAGAATTTGACTGGAGAATTCAAACTTTGGCATACGACTGTAGGTGTGTTTGTCTGTCTGTCCTTTATCTGTAATCCTGGTTATGTTCAAACTCTTTCATAACAGAGGGAGTCAATACCAGCCACCCACATATCAGCCTTCAAATTTCAGCTCCAAACTCTCCATCACCCAGGCCTGTTTCCCTAAGCTCCATTAGACGCCACTGCAAATGACAGGCTTTAGAAGGGGTTAAACTGTTCAAAGGCAAGCACACCTCCAAAGCCTCTTTAAGACTTATGATTTATGAGAGGGCCAATTACACTGGTCCAGATAAAAGCCATCCATTCAGACAGCATAATGCTCCTTAACTGCTCCTTTGTGTGTCCAATGGAACATTAAAAGGCTGACATTTAGTGATGAAACAAATGCTGCATCATACACTAGCTACGTGCTAGTGTCTGAGGATTTTCTTCTCTTACGCGGGTCTCTCTGGACATGCAGAATGATACAAAAAAAAATCTATATCATAATATTTTCAAAATATACCACTGTATCAGATGATACCAAGTTAGCATTAATAAAGCTCAAGCGTGCTGGTACTTGATGCTAAAAGAACATCTGGCAAACCTGACACAACTTGTTTTGATTAGACTGTTTTGCTCTGTTTTCTTCTTCTAAAATTACACTAAAGAGAAAGTATAAATGCATTTGCATTCAAGGCAGCCATATAACAAGTCTATATCCATATGTAACTAGAATGTAAAACTCCATCAAACAGGTATATATAAATCCCACATACACACAGGGCCTCCTTACATGAACCAGATCCAAAAATGAGGTCAATCTCCATATACAGACACATGCCAACCAGCGGCCTACACAAAAGGTCGTCAGAGCCAGGAACAGCCATATTGTCTGGCACAAAAATGTATTTCACTTTCATTTATTTTTCTTTCTTGCAGTACCTCCAGTATGCACATACATACCCAGAGGAGTAATTATAATTTGAATTATAAAGTCAAGGCTGACCTATGGACGTGATTAATTCTAAACTCTGGCTATCTTTGCCTCTTATTGACAAAATTATTGTCAAAAGAAAAAAAAACGAGCTGAGAGAGAGGGGGAGGAGAAACGAAGGAGTGACAGAAAGGGAGAATGGGGAAAAACTCTTTCCACACAACTGCAGTGCATGATTTCTCTTAAGACAGCTTGCTATTTATAATTATCATGGCCTTGGATACAAAAAAAATGCAAGATATTTTTTGAAGGAAGCAGGAGCATTTCCAAAGCTCAAGGATTTCTGATGCCTCTACCGAGCACTACAGAGTCCAAAATTAATCTCTTTTATGTTTTTAATGAAAATATGTAGATCATATTTCTGCTCCCTACCCACCCACCCACCACTGGGGCAAAGGCAACATAGGACCATGTAGGACAAAGTAGGTGGTGGGAGACATGTATGACGCATATATACACACAAGTTTGTTCTTCTACTCATTTTATATATATACACACACACACACAACCCCAATTCCAATGAAGTTGGGACGTTGTGTAAAACATAAATAAAAACAGAATATGATGATTTGCAAATCCTTTTCAATCTATGTTCAATTGAATACACTACAAAGACAAGATCTTTAATGTTCAAACAGTTAAACTTTATTGTTTTTTGCAAATATTCACTCATTTTGAATTTGATGCCTGCAACACGTTGCAAAGAAGTTGGGACAGGTGCATGTTTACCACTGTGTTACATCACCTTTCCTTTCAACAACACTCAATAAGCATTTGGGAGCTGAGGACACTAATTGTTGAAGCTTTGTAGGTGGAATTCTTTCCCATTCTTGCTTGATATTCAACATCAGTTGCTCAACAGTACGGGGTCTCCGTTGTCGTATTTTGTGCTTCATAATGCACCACACATTTTGCACCACACATAATGCACCACACAGGCCAGTCTAGTACCCGCACTCTTTTACTACAAAGCCACGCTGTTGTAACATGTGCAGAATGTGGCTTGGCATTGTCTTGCTGAAATAAGCAGGGACATCCATGAAAAAGACGTTGCTTGGATGGCAGCATATGTTGCTCCAAAACCTGTATGTACCTTTCAGCATTAATGATGCCTTCACAGATGTGCAAATTACCCATGCCATGGGCACTAACACACACCCATACCATCAGAGATGCTGGCTTCTGAACTTTGCGCTGATAACAATCCGGACAGTCCTTTTCCTCTTTGGCCCGGAGGACACGACGTCCATGATTTCCAAAAACAATTTGAAACATGGACTCGTCAGACCACAGGACACTTTTCCACTTTGCGTCAGTCCATCCCAGATGAGCTCGGGCCCAGAGAAGCCGGCGGCGTTTCTGGGTGCTGTTGATATATGGCTTTCGCTTTGCATGGCAGACTTTTAACTTGTACTTGTAGATGGAGCAATGAACTCACTGACAATGGATTTCTGAAGTGTTCCTGAGCCTATGTGGTAATATCCGTTACAGAATGATGTCGGTTTTTAATGCAGTGCCACCTGAGGGATCGAAGGTCACAGGCATTCAATGTTAGTTTTCTCCCTTGCCACTTACTTGCAGATATTTCTCCAGATTCTTTTAATTTGATGATAATTTAATTTGATGATATTATGGACTGTAGATTATGAAATCCCTAAATTCCTTGCAATTGCACGTTGAGAAACGTTCTTAAACTGTTGGACTATTTGCTCATGCAGTTGTTCACAAAGTGGTGAACCTCGCCCCATTCTTGCTTATGAACTGAGCCTTTCAGGGATGATCCCTTTATACCCAATCATGACACTCACCTGTTTCCAATTAACCTATTCACCTGTGGAATGTTCCAAACAGGTGTTTTTGAGCATTCCTCAACTTTCCCAGTCTTTCGCTGCCCCTGTCCCAACTTCTTTGGAAAATGTTGCAGGCATCAAATTCAAAATGACTGAATTATGTGTGTGTGTGTACGTGTATAAAATAATACTAATCCTAACCCTAACCAAAACAGAAATGTTTTGTAAATAAAAATGAATACTTTAAAAAGTTTGGTCCTTGTATATCTGGGTTTTTCATTTTCCTGGTTTACTATAGTCAGGATGTACAAAAACAAACAAACACACTCCTCACTCCTCTAACCCCTCAGAAAGTAGGGACCACGAGCTGGGGGAGGGGAGGGTGGCAGGGCTGTGGCTTTGATTGACAACTTGTCACCGTGACGTCTTATTCCATCTCTGTTGTGGAGAAAATGAATGTCACCGCGCGGAGCCTTATGACTTGCTGTCATCTCGCAGGCGCTCACCTTTTATCAATGCTCTAAATAACATTTCAAGCCCACCGTCTCCTGCCGGACAATCCGGTCAGGGGACATTAAATCGGATGACTGTGAAATGTCATAATAAAAATGGAATGCTAACAGCTTCCCCCTCCATCCCTCCCTCCTTCTTTCCCTTCTTTGCACATTCCTTCTACTTCCTCTCTCTCTTGCTCCCTTTCTCTTTTCTCACACACACACACACACACGCACACTCTTCAGTGCATTTGTCTGCTGTGTGATTTTAAAGCCAGAGACAGGGCGAGTGTGGAATTGGGTGCCACCACTTGAGCAGAGGTCACCCTAGCCCTGACGCCCATTAACGTCCATTACACTCTCTCGCCTTCCCCTTATTAAAATGCATAATTCCTGTCTGCTTACAACAACAGCCGAGGAGAAAAGCTGTACCGCTCCCATCACCAAGAAAAACATATCGGAAAATAAGGAAATCTTTGCAATATGGTATCTTCTCAAAGCTCTTAGGTTGTGGTTAGTGCTTTCCTTGCTTTATCAAACCTTCCTAGAAGGTTAATCTTCAAAAGGGGCAGAAAAAGCTGAAAGACCAACAGCAGGCAGTCTAAGTGAAAAGAGAGAAATCTGCTCATGAATACACCTCATCACACAGTTCAGCAATTTTTATGAGTTTGATAAAGGCAATTGCCCTCAAACTCCGAAAAAAAAGCAAAAAAAGCAGGTACCTTCAAATAATCTTAAAAATGTTCCTCCAAGGTCCTTTATGTGTATATTTTAACATACAACACTAACTGCTATAAAACAGGATTTTCAAACTGTAGCACAAGGGCCAAATTTGGCCAGCAATGATGTTTGCTTTGGCCTGACAGAATCACTCTTTTAGTCAGAGAATATGTTTTTTGTACTATTTCTTATTCTTTTTAAATAATTTTAATAGTAAAAAAGAGCATCATATTTTATAATAAATATGTAAACTAATCACATGACCCTTGACACCATATAGTGGGCACTGACAGGAAGGCAGATTTTATGAGTTATGAGCTAATGGTACATAGACAAGAGAAAAGGTTTGGGCATCTGTTACAGAAACTTTATATTATCAAGTCAAGTCCAAGTTTATTTATACAGCGCTTTTTACAGGCATTATCACAAAGCAGCTTTGCAGAAAAATAAATAAATAACCAAGGTCCAACCCCCATAAGCAAGCAAATGACAAAAGTGGCAAGGAAAAATTTACTAAAAGCAAAAGAAAGAAACCTTGAGGTATGAAGTATGAAGACTCAAAAGGGGAACCCATCCTCTTCTGGTTGATACTGGATATCAAACAGTAACAGCAGAGAATAAGGTTGACCATCAGTATAAGATAAAGAAAATGGGAAAAGCAGGAGAAGCAATGCCTATGATTAAAAAATGCAGCAGTATCATTAAGAGGGTCTATGTTGCATTATGTGGAAATTCTTTAAACTTCACAAATGTTCTTCACCTTTGCATCCTATTTATATTTTTTTTCTAAGGACACCCCTGCTGATAGATTTAGGGAATCATAAGTGGTTCTATGGCATCGTTTCAAAGAACTCTTTCTCCATTTATTTCTCCTTAAGAGCAGGGCTGGCCCTTCCATTAGGCAATATAGGCAAATGCTAGGGGCGCCGTCTGTCCAGGGGGGCGCTCGCGTGCATGTTTTGTTTTTTTTTTTTACAAATGAACAATTAATAAATATGAAAACAAGAAAAGTCCACATAATTATAACTTCATTGTTTAATAATATTAGTCAAATTAATAATTATTATAATAACAACACACAACACCTATCACCCGTGCACCTTGTTACTGTTTCTCTGTGAGGAAAAAGACAACAGCACAGAGTGAGTGACATCTCCCCGTAAAGATGTCTAAAAAGCAGAAGTCCTCTGGTGCCCAGGGCAGAAAAAGGAGAAAAGAGGAGAAAGAAAGACGGCAAAAAACAGAGGTAATATAATATGTTGAATTAACCATATGTATGTTGTACAGTAAAAGTTCCCTTCAGAAAAATAGTTACTAGCTAGCAAGTGATAGCGTCAGTTACCCCCTTCCCTAAACTCATTAAAGAAATTTGAAAAGACCCCCCCCCCCTTTTCACTAAATAAGCAAGTCTTAATCCTTGATTAGAGACTCTCTACAATAAACAGAAAGTTGTTCTCTGCACTACTTTATGTAAAATAGTTTTAATATATTTTTTGTGCAACACCTTTATATTTATTTATTGTTATAGGGTTATATTTATAATTCATTTACTTTTTATTTGTTTCTTTAATACTGATTTTACTGTTTTACTGTTGTTTTCATTCTAAAATAAAAAAAACTCAAAAACATAAAGCTTTGCAGTGTCTGTGTGAGTGTATAAACCCGATGATTGATGATGCAGGGGGCACCAACCAAAATCTCGCCTAGGGCACCACATTGGTCAGGGCTGGCTCTGGTTAAGAGTGTATGAAAACACTTGCATCAAATCTAAAAGCCATTCAGTAACGATTATTGCAATAAATAGGTTATAGAAGTATAGCCAAATCCTCAGGTGTGCTTTGTCTGGTCCATATACAGCTGTAAATGAGAGCGTGTGAGATATGACGTGACCTCGGAATGACAGGTGGACAGGCTTTTAGTTTCAGACATCTTCATTGGGCTTTCTGGGCCATTAACACACCCTGACGAGGCACTCAGCTGCCCAGCCTTGCTTGCCCCATATGCAAACAGCTGAAAGTCATCTGATATGCCTTTACCACTTTAATGATGTACGTGAAGCCGCCGCGAAGCTGCATTAAGAGATTTAATTGCATTTTGCACTAGCCAATCCCTCCCCCACACTGAAGGTAGACATTTACAGTTTAAGGAGGGAAGCATCTGCAGCTTCAAAGCCTCCCCATCCACCTCACCATTCTACCTAAATGCTTTATTTGTTTTGGTGAACGTCAGCAGTGTACTTGCGCTTAAGGGATGTAAAAGCTGATGACTAGACCTGGGTTCTTTTACTTCATGCCACCATTTTCAGCCAGCTGAATTTACAGTAATAGAGAGGTTGAAAGCATTTTGAAGATGGTGTGGCCCCTCCCAATACTTCTCCCATCCACAGACGCAGAACCACCTAGCTCGAGCTAATCTGTTTAAGGAGTATTGTGCGGCATTAGCAGCAGCACTTCATGTTATCTGCCCAGCTTGATAAGGTACATCTTTATTAAATTCCCTTCTCTGAAAGGGTGTCAAGCAGGGAAAAGGGAATATGCTAATAGTGGGGACAAATTAAAGTCCCTCTTTTTAAATCCACTGTCCTCCCTCCCTCCCTCCTTTCTGTCTCTAGCCCAGCATATCTATCCCCATCAGACTGCAGGCTTGGGTGCTAATGAATGCCTAGATGCAGAGAGAGGGAGGAGAAAGGGGGAGAAAAGGAGAGCAGAAAAGGATGGAATGAGGGAGTAAAACGTCTGTCCTTTAGCAGGGTGGGAGGGAGGGGGAAAAAAAACGACAAGACTCGAGCAAGGTGAAATAGCTTTTCTTTTCATTTTGCATACCTACCCCTCCCGAATCCCCACCCATGCCATGTCTCTCTCACTATCCTCCATCGATAGGCTTTCGGAGAGCTCTTCACTTCTTCCCTCAGTCTAAGAGCTCCCCCTTGTGGGTGCAGTATGTTTAGCGCTCTGCCGTTAGCCAATGAGCCTTCATTCTCGCTAATGTGGGTCAGCCGCATGCCGTTTGGCCTGTGGAACGCTTCCGCCACTGCTCCGCCAGTGATTAAATGCATCTCCCAGCATGACTTTCCACTTCAATTAGAGTAAAATTTGCACAGTCCGTCACAAGTCGTCTTCTTACGATGAGTGAGGACACCTAGCTAGCGGATTACGGTGGGCGTGTGAAAAAAAAGCCTCCGAGCTTTAAAGCCGCTCTCTTAGAAAGAGACAGAAAAATTCTAGCACTTCATCTGTGCCATTATTCCACAGAGCAGATGCATCAGAGGTGGTTAGTGCCCCTTTTTATTTCAGCCCTGTCCCCTGCTTTTGGCATGTAAAGAGGTGGCATAGAGACACAAATGGTAGCGAGCGAAGGGTTAACAGGCCAAAGACAAAAGGATAGGCTGAGAGCATTGTATAGGCTGGAAGGGTTGGAGGGCCCTGGGGCCACCAAGGGCCAAAGGCCCCCACATGGGGACACTGGGCTCCTTTCAGTGCTAGCCTTTCAACAGCACACCCAGCTTCAAAAGAGCCTGTCACAGTTCCCCCTGTTTTTTTACTCCTCTCCTCCAATGCTCTCTGTACCAATCAGATCCTCTCCTTCACTCTCTCTCTCTCTCTCTCTCTCTCTTACTACTCTTCTCTCCTCATCCCTCTCTTCAGAGAGCAGGGAGGCCCAATCCTGTGCTCTCCGGGCCTGAACCAATCTCTGGCCCCCAGAGGTTGAGCAGCTTTGAAAAGGAGGTCACATCACTGAGGTGCTGCCAGGTCTGAGAACTCGGCGCCAAACAGGCAGACAATTCAGCACGGCAGTGGAATGGATGTATATGTAGTGCAGTATGTAAAGCGGGAGGCTGTTTCAATACATTCTATTAGTAAAGTATTATTCAAATAAGCGTGCTAGCATGAGCGCAGAGTCTTCTACAATGTACAATCCCAGCAATACAACTGCGCCAGAGACACTAATACCAGCACAATACCTACAAGCATGCGACTACTATGTTGGTAGGTAAGTGGTAGTGGTTGGTAAGCGAGCGAGAATAACAAACCTGCATTTTTAAGGGCCCATATTAAAGCTTTGAAAGATACTGTCCACTTGCCAGTCCATACAATTCATATGAAATCTAAGCTGCAAAAATAGCCCCTTTTGAATTGTTTCTGTGATGTCATGAGAAGACATTTACATATATATCTGCCTCTTCGATTTAAACTCCAAGTTCCAAGGAGTGTTTTAGCTTTAAATGCTTTTTAAATGAAGCACAAGGACAGCCACTCAGAGCAGAGCTCACATTACATACATCAGCCTTAAAGGCACAGTAACAAAAACATCTTGAACTTTAACAATCTTGAACTGGACAATTTAGTAGATAAAACCACACAAAAATTATAAATAGATCTCAAGGGAAAAAAACTAAACACAAGAAAAATTTAGAATATGGACCCTATAAATCCATGTAGACAAAGCATGAATAAAACAATCCCATACATATGTACATCCTATGCCTGTTTGCCTAAATCTATTATTTTGTGCAACGTGGCTATGGACAAAAATCTGCAGTATCACTCAGAATATTTCTTAAGTGAAAATGTGAATATGCTGTTGTGTTTGGAAAAGTTCACTCATTCACTACTCACTGCATAACATTGTATAGAGCAGTACACAGTAGAGTGAGGAACTGAATTGCGGGCCCACATACGGATCCTTGTGGATTAAGGGTTTAATGATGAACTGCATTTAAAGTTATTTGCACTCACGTATCTGTGCAGGATCTCTCTCCTCTCATGTGGATCATCCAGAATGTTGACTGACAGGTCTGAGATGGAGACAGCGGCGGAGGCAGTCAGGGTGACCAGCAGCACTAGAGTGCCCTCGCCCTCCTCCAGTGGGAGGTCCAGCCTGTGTGTGCATTCTTTAGGGAGGACAGACAGGTCCACCTGACACCTGGAACACACACACACACATACAGGATTACTGTTGTTCTTATCTTCAAAACAAAATACATCAGCTACAGATCGTGCTAGACTGAGTCACATTTAGAACCAAGATACATAATGTATCCTGATGGAAAATGCAGAGACAGAAAAAAAAGAAAGAGAGAAACAGAAGATGTACATACATACAGTACTGTGCAAAAGTCAGAGACCACTGTTCATTTATTTAATTTCCAATCAAAACTTGGTTGCATTTCCTGCCTCTCCAAGTAATCCCAAACACATTCAATGATGTCAAGGTCTGGACTCTGGGGTGGACAGTTCACTATTCTAAGGACACTAGCAGCTTTGTTGTTTAATTTGTACATGTTCTTCTTAAATGTGTGTTTCTTTTACTAAGTAAGAGTGTCTTGACAGCTGGACAGCTTTCAGACTCACAGTCTTGTCATCTCTCATTGGAAGGATGGACAAAAATATTGCTTCAAAATTAATAACTTTTACTTAATGGCCGCTTCAACAGGAAATTAAATTTAAAAAGGGTGTAAGACAGAGAGAAAAAGAGAGAAAAACAGAAGAGAAAGAGAAATTTATGGAGTGTTGGAGTGCATTCTCATATAAAGCTTTCACTCCCTCTATTACTGTTTACTCCAGTGAAGTGACAAGCTGATAGTGCTGTAAGCACCTGGTCAGCCAGCCCACTGTGTGTGTACTGAAAAGCTTAACTGAACCTGAATGAGGAGTTAATGTGGACATCAGTAGGGGAGAGGACTCTAGGAGATGAGCATTTAAGTAAAGGGGAGGAACCAATTACAAGAGTGGCAAGAGAACTCATTTAGAAATGCCATCTGTATGAATGGCAACATGCATGAGGGAGCGTGTGGGGAAAAGACAAGCTGCTGGGTAAATTCTGCTCACCCATTTCCCACTTCCCATAGCCATTAGTTCTCCTGTCTCGTGCACTTACTGGAGTCTTGTCAGGGACAGAGATGTGTGTGTGTGTGTGCAGAAATTCTCTCTCACACGCCCACACACACACGCCCACCCACACACACACACACACACACACACAAACACATTGTGGAGCTTTGGACTCAACAATATGAGCTGAAAAAATTATTTGGCCTATAAAGACCAGGTAAGCATCATCTATTAGTTGGTAGTCTCATCTTACAGAATACTTACTTAGACAAAACATTACAGACAGAAATTACAATTTCGGTCCTGTCAATCATTAATTTGAATCTATACCAGGTCTTCTCTTAAACTGTAATTGCGAAAATGTCAAAACTTTATACAGATGTGTTTATTTCTGATGTCTGATTCTTCAAATGGTGTCTACTCACTCCTAACTGTGTTTTCCCAATGTTTTCGAAACTTTAATGACACCTGCCTCAACATCATGCTACATATCAATAAATAAACTTGTAATGAAATATGTATTTCTTGGGACTATTGATAAACATTCAAACAAATCAAAAAGGCTTTCTGAGATCGCACTGGGCAATACAGTTCTTATCACCATTCTTAAATTCTTAAAATCATTTTCCTCAAAATCAATTTTTGTCTACATGCAAAACCAAAAATCTCTACAATGCAGAAATTCTAAAAATTTACATCTTCATTCCCAATCAAAATTTGAGGAAATTACAAAAGAATCCCTAACAATCCCTCAAAAATCCCTAAGCTGAACGTATGCTAGATTATACAAGACAGAATAGCCCAAAAACATTTTATAATAACAGTGCATAGTGTTTTCTTGATTAACCAACAAATCAAGGAGATTCCTATGATCGCTTCAGTAAAATTATTACTTTGGAGTGTTTCTTCATAATCAAATAATCTGTTTGATTTTAACATTATCCAAAGGCTACATTTGTTTTGAATGCATGTAAATTTATGCATTTTTGATTAGAAAATGTCTGTTTTGCATATTTAAATGTAATTCTGGGGGAAGCTTCATATATAGCTTCATATATAAAAATACTATTAAAATATCAGAAATCGACTGGCAAAGCTTCACTGTGATATCTATTTTTTAGTATCACAAGTCATTTATCTCATCTTAATATTATTTTTTAAATATTAATAGCTGTCACTGTGGTGTTTTGTTATTGGAGTTCTGTGCTAGACACAGTCTGTCCATAACAAACACCATGTTCGAACACAAAGGTGTGCAATAGTGCACATGGCATCAGGACACCTTAGGTCGCATTTCATTGATTGACTTCGTAGTTGTGTCGTCGGATTTGCGACCATGCGTTTTGGACACCCGAGTGAAGAGAGGAGCGGAGCTGTCAACCGATCACCACCTAGTGGTGAGCTGGATCAGATAGCTGGTGAAAATAACGGACAGACCTGGCAGACCCAAACAACTTGTGAGTGTTTGTTGGGAACGTCTGGCAGAGGAACTCACCAGAAAGATCTTCAACTCCCACATCTGACAGAGCTTCAACCACATACAGAGGGAGGCCGGTGACATTGAGTCCGAGTGGACCCTGTTCCGTGCCTCCATTGTGGATGCAGCGGATCAGAGCTGTGGCCGCAAGGTCGTAGGTGCCTGGCATGGCGGCAATCCCCAAAAAGGAAGCCTTCAAGCTGAAGAAAGTGTCCTATCGGGCCTGGTTGGCCTGGAGGCAAAAGATGGGTACCAAAGGGCCACGCAGGCTATGGCTTCGGTGGTTGCTGAGGCAATAACTCGGGTGTGGGAGGAGTTTGGTTAGGCCATGGAGAAAGACTATCAACAGGCACTGAGAAGGTTCTGGCAAACCGTCATGCGCCTCAGGAGAGGAAAGCGGTTCCCGACCAACACTGTATACAGTGGGGCTGGGGGGCTGCTGACTTTGACTGGGGACGTCATTGGACGGTGGAAGGAATACTTCAAGGATCTTCTCAAACCCACCAATGATCCTTCCCCAGAGGAGGCAGAGCTTGGAGATCCATCACTCGGGCTGAGGTAGCCAAGGTGATTGGAAAACTCCTTGGTGGCAGAGCACCAGGGGGTGGATGAGATCCGCCCGGAATTCCTGAGGGCTCTGGATGTTGTAGGGCTGTCTTGGCTGACATGCCTCTGCAACATCGCGTGGACATCTGGGGCGGTCCCCATGGAATGGCAGACAGTGCTGGTCCCGCTTTTTAAGAAAGGGGACCGGAGGGTGTGTTCCAACTACTGGGGGATCACACTTCTCAGCCTACCCACTAAGGTCTATGCAGGGGTACTGGAGAAGAGACTCCCACCGATAGTTGAATCTCAGCTATAAGAGGAACAATGCGGGTTTCGCCCAGGTCGTGGAACACTGGACCAGCTTTTTATCCTCACCAGGGTCCTGGAGGATGTGTTGGAGTTCGCCCAACCAGTCCACATGTGTTTTGTGGATTTGGAGAAGGCATTCGACCGTGTCCCTCGAGGGATCCTGTGGGGAGTGCTCCGGGAGTACGGGGTGAGGGGCTCGTTGTTACGGGCCATTCAGTCCCTGTACAAATGGAGCAGGAGCTTGGTTCGTATATTCGGCAGAAAGTCAGATTGGGTTTCCAGTCAGGGTTGGACTCTGCCAGGGCTGTCCGTTGTCACCGATTCTGTTCATAACTTTTATGGACAGAATTTCTCTGAACAGCCAAGCAGCAGAGGGTGTCCAGTATGGTGGCCACAGGATTTCATGTCTGCTTTCTGTGGATGATGTGGTCCTGTTGGCGTCATCAGGCCAGGACCTCCAGCTCTCTCTGGACCAGTTTGCAGCCGAGTGTGAAGTGGCTGGGATGAAAATCAGCACCTCTAAATCTGAGACCATGGTCCTCAGTCGGAAAAGGGTGGAATGCTCTGTCTAAGTTGGGAGTGAATTCTTGCCCCAAGTGGAGGAGTTTAAATATCTTGGGATTTTGTTCACAAGTGAAGGAAGGGTGAAGTGAGAGGTTGACAGGCAGATTGGTGTGGCGTCTGCAGTAATGCAGACCCCATACCGGTCCATCATGGTGAAGAGAGAGTGTCAATTCACCGGTCAATCTACGTTCCGACTCTCACCTATGGTCACGAGAAATATTGCGGATACAAGCAACCGAATTGAGCTTTCTCCGCAGGGTCGCCAGGCTCTCCCTTAGACCGGCGATTCGGGAGAGGCTTGGAGTAGAGTCACTGCTCCCCCACGTTCAGAGAAGCCAGTTGAGGTGGTTCGGGCATCTGGCAAGGATGGCCTCTGGACGCCTCCCAGGGGAGGTGTTCCAAACATGTCCGATTGGGAGGAGACCCTGGGGAAGACCCAGGACACGTTGGAGGGATTATATCTCTCGACTGTCTTGGGAATACGTCGGTATCCCTCCAGAAGAGCTGGAGGAGGTAGCAGGGGAGAGGGAGGCCTGGGCCTCTTTGCTTAGGCTGCTGCCCCCGCAACCCAGACCTGCATAAGCGGTTGAGGATGGATGGATGGATAGCTGTCACTATCAATTACATAAGTAAGTCATGATTCATCAAGTAATTATGGTTTTAAAATGGCTACACAAAAAACGAACCTATGCAGAACAAACAAATCTAGTGTAATCTTCCAAAACACTTTATAGACCTCCTTAAAACACTTGACAAGATACGCTTAAAAATACTTGTCTAAAATAGGGGTTGTCTCTAACAGTCTTACTGTTAAAGTAGGGGAGCGTAAAATAAAAAGTAGCTGCCAACAAGTCATTGTGAACTTCTGTACTAGGAAATATTAAATTCATGCATACAAATGAAGTTAATGAAATTGGAGTAGTAATTGGGTTCATTCAGATCTGTACATTTCAAAGACTAGAACACAGTACGCAGTAGTCTAAAATGTAGCCTAAAATGGCTTTTAGAGAATTACTGATTTCGTATTCATACAAAGTTCAAATGATAAATGCTCATTTGAACATTTTGACTGATCACTTAATCTTTTGAAAGAATATTGTTGTCAGGTGTAATACCTGTCATCGACACAAGAGACAGCCTCACCTGAGTATTGATCTGTTTCCTAGTGACACCTTAATCTCTTTCACCCGCAGCTCATTTACCTCACTTTGTAAGGACCTAAACAAACGCTGGCTGTCTATGAAGTATTGCCAGTTCACCTGTGTACTAAGCCTTGTTTCACCATTGTTGCTGGAGTTATGGTTTGCCTGGACTTTCTTCTGAACTGGATTCAACACTATCTGGAGATAGTGATTTGCTTTTATTGCTGCATTACTGACATTCGTAGTATTAGTATTAGTAGTAGTAGTATTACTGTCTTTAAATGTAAGTACCACTTGGCCTGTAGGCCTTTATCAAATTTTATCAAACAGACTATCAAATTACAATTTCAACAAAGCAAGTTAAATGCAAACTCACCTGCCCATGAAGTCATCTTTCTTGCCAGCATCTTTATCCCAGACGGTGATATCTATAAAGCCACCCTGCTCATCATACAAGTGGAAGTCAAACTGTTCTCTCCACTGAGGGTTTAATGTTTTGTTTATCGTCTGTAAAATAAAAAAGGAACAAAGACAAGAACAAATGTAGTGTTTGTCTGTGTGTGTGCACCTGAGGAGAGAATGTTTTTAAACACCAGAGCATTAAAAAGCCTATTCATTTTGATGTTCAGTTACATAGACGTAGACAATGTACGTTTTATTTATATCTTCTCTTCATGAAGCTAACTGAAGCACTATTGAGACTTAAACAGTATGACTGCACAATATAAATAATTTGTTAAATGCTATTGTCATACTGGACATTGCAATATTATTGCCAAAGGCTCCAATACACAAATGAGCCCTTTAACCAATCACAAGAAGATAAAATTTCTGCCTGTTTTGGAGGTCCCTCAGTTGAGTGAATACATTTCAATAGACGAGTATAATTTACAATGCCAGAAGTCAAATGGATTTTCGTGTTCACAGTTAAACAAAGGGGTCAACATTGATAAAATTCTTTAAATGTTGTATTTGTATTGTAGCAGTAGCACACATTTAGATAGGCGTGAACTGTTTCCACAGCAGGAGGATCTCACCCCTCCCCTTTCACCTCTTAGTGCTCCCTAGCAGCTCAACACAATATTTTACACACAGTGTTGATAACAAGAGCTGAACAAGACTTGTACACACTTGTTATTTTATTTGATTATGTTAGTTTAAAATATCTTGGTAAATTTCGATTCCACCAGCAGAACGGCCACTTTTTGATTCATAATGTCTTCTTCTTATTGCAAGACACAGCATAATATGCAATACTGTAATATGTAATAATACAATATGTTGCAATGTGTAATATTATAATTGCAACACCAGTATTTTCTTCATATTGTGTAGCTCTTTTAAACAGTAAGGAATTACCTTGCTTTTGTATTTTTGGTGGCCCATTCTGAATTTAACATATGGGTCACTTAAGCCGTTAGTGTCCATGGGCTGGAGGTTACGACCTTCGATTAAACTAATGCTGACGATACCTCTCCATAGCTGGGCTTTCCTATGGACATCTGATAACCTCAGACTCTGGTGCTGCCAATTAAATAAACACATAAATGCATTTTTAATAACGGTACATTCAAAATCCAACATGCATATAATCAGGCAGACAGAAAACACCATTCAGCTACTTCACTGTAAATGTACGCAAAAGAAAATACTGCCTTGAAAATGTAAAAGTGGAATGTTTGTTCATCACACATACACACAGATACAGAAACACAGCTCACAGCCACACAGACACCACAACAGCCAACACTGCAATCAAAGGCATAACAAACTTCTTTTCATTTTCACGTGACAGCACAGAAAAATTCAATGTTCTGCATCCTACTCAAAAAGAACATCAGTAGTAAGACTAAAAAACCTCTAATCAAGTCTTTGACTCCCTGGTCCGTATTTGTCTGAACCCTGTGTATGCCCCACTCTACTGGCAAAGTAAGACATCAGGCATTATTTGTCAAGTAAACACATTTATACAAGAGAACTCTGAGTCTCTGTGCTTAATTTAGAGGCCTCATTAGTGCAGCTTTTGTTTCAAGTGCATTTCATTAAACTCTGTGCAAACCCTTCCCCGCAAAACACACAGCTTTGATGTAGGGAGCAGGCGGCTAATGCGTTTCTCTCCAGATATTAACGTTAAGTGTGCTGACTCTAGCAGAGCCACGAAAAAGCCCCAACCTGCGTTAGCTTCACTCCAGTAGCCAGAATGCAAAATAGAGGAGGGGGCATGAGAGAGCTCCCTGCCAAAAGCAATGTGAGAATAGGGCATCGGTTTTGCTGCAATGCTAATTGCACGTAAAGACAGCAAAATCTTGTCTGAAGTTTAGAATTAAAAGTATTTGTGTCAAAATAATTGTAGTTCGAATTGGGTCAGACACACATGGGAGGAAAAGGCAAGCAAAACAGAGCTTCTCAAAGAGTTTTTAGTAAAAATTGAGTAATTTGCAAGCAAATGAGCTGGCTGTGCTAACATTAGCTTTGCTTTAGAGCATCCCAGAGCTTTCTAAACAGTGATTTTGAGGCTGCAATGGAAGTCTTAATTTCAGAGCTGCATCATAATTATGAATATTGCTTGGTTTGCACATACTGAGTACATCATTTACAGTATGTGGGCTTCCTGAAAGAGAGATGGTGTATAAATAGATGAACAGGCACCCAAGTGTGGAGGGAGCCTTGTGGAAGTAGTTAGCGTTAACACTGCTAGAGTATTCCCGAGTCCCACTCAACATGGCCCACTTAGGAGCTTCAAAGACTTGGGTTAAGGATGTGTTCCAGCAGGGCGTCGTTTCTCACATGCTGAAAAGCCACTTTCATATTTTGGGGGCATTCCAAAGCTTGTGTAGAAATTTAATCCAATCTTAGCAGGACTTTGTCAGTTTCACTCTCTACTGAACTAGCTACAATGGAGTTAGCATTGTAATTCAAGTAATAACTACACTGAACAACACAACATGCCTAAGATATTAAATCTTATTTTTTGATCATCAAGCAAGGCAACTTTTTGTGATTTTTTTTTAGTACAGGACCTTATAGGCTTCTTACAGATATGCTACATGCATGGAGCAGTGACAATGGACAAACCCCAGACCAGCATGCCACCTTCTCCATATGCAACCACTCACAGCACAAGAAAAAGAAAGGCAAAGCTCAATACACATCTGGAATGGAACCTCAGCTCATGGGTCAACTTAAGAGATGACTGAGAACTTAAAAATGTACATGAATCCTAAGAGTTGACCATTTCCTCAAAGCTCTGAGGCAACAGGACTGAGAGACGGATTCTTTAGAAAGGCACACTTAGGAAAAGAATCAGAATCCCACCCTCAGGAGAAACTGATAGCACCATGATTCCTCTGCATTCTACATGTACTTATGTTCATTCATTTCTCTTTTAAATTGGCCTGAGACCAAACTGGAACTTATTTCATGTATAGTTTCATGTATATATCACGTATAGCATTGGCAATCATCACCAGTATTGGTGGCCATGTTTCTGATTAGTCTGTATCATTTACGTGGCCCTTGGTACAGCAGATAAACTTGCATCTACAATTATGAAGCATTGTGCAATAATACATTGCTTATCCCTTTTACAACCCCAATTCCAATGAAGTTGGGATGTTGTGTAAAACATAAATAGAAACAGAATACGATGATTTGCAAATCCTTTACAATCTATATTGAATTGAATACACCATACAGACAATATATTTAATGTTCAAACAGATAAACTTTATTGTTTTTTGCAAATATTCAGTCATTTTGAATTTGATACCTGCAACACGTTCCAAAGAAGTGGGAAAAGTGGGAAGTGGGAAAAACTGGGAAAGTTGAGCAATGCTCAAAAAATGCCTGTTTGGAACATTCCACAGGTGAGCAGGTTAATTGGAAACAGGTGAGTGTCATGATTGGGTATAAAGGGAGCATCCCTGAAAGGCTCAGTCATTCACAAGCAAGGATGGGGTGAAGTTCACCACTTTGTGAACAACATTGTTGAGAACAATGTTTCTCAACATGCAATTGCAAGGAATTTAGGGATTTCATCATCTACAGTCCATAATATCATCAAAAGATTCAAAGAATCTGGAGAAATCTCTGCAAGTAAGAGGCAAGGCAGAAAACTAACATTGAATACCCATGACCTTCGATCCCTCGGACAGCACTGCATTAAAAACTGACATCATTCTGTAATGGATTTTACCACATGGGCTCAGGAACACTTCAGAAAATCATCATCAGTGAACACAGTTCGTCGCTCCATCTACAAGTGCAAATTAAAACTCTGCCATGCAAAGTGAAAGCCATATATCAACAACTCCCAGAAATGCTGATGGCTTCTCTGGGCCCGAGCTGATCTGAGATGGGCTGACACAAAGTGGAAAAGTGTCCTGTGGTCTGACGAATCCATGTTTCAAATTGTTTTTGGAAATCATGGACGTCGTGTCCTCCGGGCCAAAGAGGAAAAGGACTGTCCGGATTGTTATCCGCACAAAGTTCAGAAGCCAGCATCTCTGATGGTATAGGGGTGTGTGAGTGCCCATGGCATAGGTAACTTGCACATCTGTGAAGGCAACATTAATTCTGAAAGGTACATATAGGTTTTGGAGAAACATATGCTGCCATCCAAGCAACGTCTTTTTCATGGATATCCTGCTTATTTCAGCAAGACAATGCCAAGCCACATTCTGTACATGTTACAACAGCGTGGCTTTGTAGTAAAAGAGTGCGGGTACTAGACTGGCCTGCCTGCAGTGCAGACCTGTCTCCCATTGAAAATGTGTGGCGCATTATGAAGCGCAAAATATGGCAACGGAGACCGTTGAGCAACTGAAGTTGTACATCAAGCAAGAATGGGAAAAGCTTCAACAATTAGTGTCTTCAGTTCCCAAACGCTTATTGAGTGTTGTTAAAAGGAAAGGTGATGTAACACAGTGGTAAACATGCTACTGTCCCAACTTCTTTGGAACGTGTTGCATCAAATTCAAAATGAGTGAATATTTGCAAAAAACAAAGTTTATCCATTTGAACATTAAATATCGTCTCTTTGTAGTGTATTCAATTGAATATAGGTTGAAAAGGATTTGCAAATAATCGTATTCTGTTTTTATTTATATTTTACACAACGTCCCAACTTCATTGGAAGTGGGGTTGTAATACAAGATTTTATAAAAGTCAGCAATAACCTTTCATTTATTTAATTTCCAGATGGCTATTAGTTAAAAGTTATTATTATTTAGAAGATATTTCTGAGGAACCTGTCCAGGGTGTGTCCTGCCTTTCGCCCGATGATGGCTGGGATGAGCTCCATCGCCCCCCGTGGCCCAGAAGGAGAAGTGGCTTAGAGGATGTGTGTGTGTGTGTGTGTGTGTGTGTGTGTGTGTGTGTGTGTGTGTTTGTGTGTGTGTGTGTGTGTGTGTGTGTTTCTGAGGAGATTAGTGAAAATGGGACTCCTAACAACCGTGCCAAGACCTAGCAGACCACCAAACTTTCACCATCTGAGAGACAGGAGATTATGAAGCATCACTCTTGCTTCAGCTCTAAAAAAAACACTATGTAACTGCACTCAATAATCCGATAACTGCAGAAAATCACATTTTGTCAGTAATCCGATCAACACATTTACATGCTCTTGAGTAATCAGATAATGGGAAACTCCAGGCCTACATGAGTCGGGCAGTAATCAGATTTCTGCTTTGCAAGCAGCCAATAAACGTACAGAAGAAGACGTAATGCAAACGTAATGTAAAACTTCATGCTGCATTTTTTAACTGAAAATATGAACATACATCATCTAGAAGATGAAGAATATTTAAATCCTTTATTTCAGGTTTGGTTGTAGTGCCATTCTACAAGTGTTTTGCTGCCATCTCACAGAAAATCTTGCTTATTTCAGGTACCGCTGTTACACTTGCCCATGTGCAGACTGAGAAATTTGATAGAAATCCAAGAGTATACATGCACTGAGAAATCTGATTACTGAGCTAAAATCCAGCTTTCTTTATCGAATTTCTTAACTGCATTTCCAGATTGGAGTATGGTATTTACATTACATTTTTTGAATAATGTCGTAACTGCAGAATTCTAATTATGATCGTATTATAGAGTGCATGTATATGCACTCAAAGATGTTTCTGCTACTACTCAACACTATGGGTAAAAATGGATGTGTAGCTGTCAAGAAGTCTGAGAAAAAGAAACATTTTTTTCAAATTTGCAAATCAAACCAAGATGCTATCAGTGTTTTCAGAACAGTGGACCCAAAATCTAGACTGGGTGACTGGGATTATGAGAGGACAAAAATGAAAAATATCACTGCAGATTTATTTGAAAAACTGGACGCACATCTCACAGAAAAAAACATAAGCTGTAATAAAGGCACAGTAAATATTGAAAATTGCTTGAAATTTTCCATTAAATATATGTTTTATGCTTTATTCCTGGTGCAGAAAAATTAATAACGTACTTAGTGGAGTTTCATCTGGAAATTAAATAAATGAAAGGAGGTTTCTGACTTGCAAAGTACTCAAAATTGTCTATTTTTTTAATTTTTCTTTTTTTACATGAAATCCTTATGATCAGGTAAATCAAAGAAAAAAATGCTCAGCTTTTCAGGCCCTTGTGTAGCCCAAGCTATATGAAGTAATGATAAAAGAATAAAAGGAGTTGCTTTATTTTCTCAAGCAGTTGCTGCAATACACCCCGAAAACTCTGAATAAACCCAATTCTGAAGAGGCTACTTGTTGCCGTTTTTTTTTTTAATATACTGTTAATGTCTTTAATGGGCAGGATCCAACAGCAAGTCCAAGCTTCCATTCCTCAATCTACTCATTTAAAAATAACCCAGCCAGTTAGCAATGGGTTGTAATATACCTGGGAATTTAAGGGGTTTAAACAATAAGTAGATGGACTATGCAGTCATTACTGCATCCACCAGGTGGTACTGTGACAGTTCTGTATTGCAGCCTGCAGAAAATAAAGGTTGGAAATGGAAGTAACAGTGTCTAGAATAAAAAAGCAGAGGACAGAGGCACTGGTGCCCACTTCAATCTGAGCACAGCACTGCAGAGGGTAGGGAGGACAGGGCATCAGCATAGGTGGGTCATGCTAATATTACCTTACTGGATCTTTTCCAGCTCCTTCTCAAAAGCATGGTCTGTAAATGAGACAAAGCAGTTATATAGCCACCCTTGTCATCCCCAATGGGATGAGGCTTTTAGAGCTATTTGAGTTTAGTTCAGCCCTGGGGGAGCATACCGACAAGGAAAGTCCCTTGGCTTAAGAGTGTTATAACACCTTCATAAGCAGGATGAAATATTGATGGCTTGAATATTAAAAAGATTCTCCTTTATCTCTAAGAAATAAACTCTGTGATTAAATACAGAAAGCTATTTCACCATTTTTGAATGTTTAAATGTACAAGGCTGATAATCTTTTGTAAGATTTTTAGTATGCATTACTGATAAGCGTCATAAAGGTGTTATGTACTCTAGCAAAGCCCTAGACTAAAGGCGCTAAATGATAAGATGATCTTAAAGACATATTAAAAGCTGGTTCTTGGTCATTTGGGATGGACAGCCAAGGGAAGCTGGGGACGGCAGCCACTACACAAGCCACCATACACACCTTGTCACATGGAAATAAAGGAAGCACTGCCATCCAGAGCTTAAAATAATTCACAGACACTGAAAGAAGAACATAAATGTACTATATGCATATATACATGGACAAATATACATACTTTGGGACCATTTTACTCATTCACACTTTAGATATGAAACTTGACCTTAAACTGCTTTGAAATCTTGAGCGAGAATGATCCCTCGTCTTTCATTAGAGAGCGATAAGACAAAAACTATAATCCTGTTAACAAACAACTGCATCAACAAATTATTACAGTACAGATTGACATAAATGTTGAATTAAATTAACAGACAATATAATTGTTTCTTATTCTTCAGTAAGTCTTTTACTGCATTAAAAAGAGATCAGATAAAACAGCACATTATATTTCCCCTGTGAGTTTCCTAAATTTATATCACGCATGCTAAAGGGAATAATTAGATGTACAAAATCCAAGCCATGGCCCTACATATATCCCTACTCTAGGCCTGTCTAAAGAGAGGCTGAACTAAATGCAATTAGGACAGATCAGGAGATTCTTCTTCCTTGAAATGCTGTCAAACAATTCTGGATTTTTTCATAAATGCATTATTTCTCTGAGCGGTATATTTCTGAGCTACAGTTATACGGATCATTTCAGGTGCTGTTTTGCTTCTGCTAGCCCACTGATCTGTCATGTAGGAGAGCTGTGAAGCTAAAGGGAAAAATTATTCACAAAATGTGCTGTTATCAACTAAACTACAAACAACAGGGAAATCTGAATGTTTGTAGAGTTGATTTTTATGTACAGTGCAGTCATTAAAGTGTATGACCTGGAGTCAATATAAGAGACAGGATTTATGTTAATACAGAGCAACTTAAGACTATAAATCTTTATTGGAAAGATGTGATATGAATAACTGTGTATATTGATATATGTGCCATATATAGTGTCATTTTAAAAACTGAGACTAGAGGCTATAATCCAAACTGCATCTTAAATTATGTCTGTAGATTGACTAATATGAATAACATGATGAATTAGCATGAAGGATTGATTAATTGCTTAAATTTATCTTAATAAAAATACGATAGCTATTAAAAGTCAGTGAGAATATTAATACTGTATTTACCTTGGCTTTCTATTCCCATTTCCTTCTTTGGGATAATTAATGGCCAATAAGCACTGTTTAACTAAAACCAGTAGAGTGTAAAATTAAAATATAAAATATAAATAGAAAATTATACAGGTCAGTATTATTGGGTATGGAATAATTTAGCCCACTAAAATCAGTATCAGCCACAAACATTTCATAGTGGTTGAGCCCTATGCACCACAACGTTGGTATTACTGCTTTCTTCAGAGTGGTTTGCTACTCAAATAATCTGGTCAGTGGTGGTCCTTTCCACTGATAGAGGGGTAGAGAGTGGCTGACAAATTATGCAACCTCAAGCAGTAATAACCTTTATGCATTTTGTAGGTTTCTGATAATAAGGCCACCAAGTATATGTACGATGTACCTAATAAACTGACAACTCAGTGCATCCTCTACCAAAGAGATAAGTACCTTTGAAGTCCAGAAATGAAAAACAAGATGACCCCATGATATTGACAAACAATAATAAATGGATCCAGAGGAAGCGCTTCCATTCTAAAAACGCACACATGTCAGGGCCCATTATCAGGGAGAATGCGGGAGAATGAATAAACAAGAAAATGATAATGGGACAGAACACTCACAGCTTCCCTAAAATCCCCTTCTTTAGGTGTGAGAGTCACTCCCAGCTCCAGAGAGCCCAGGTTATGGTCTGGGTAATGTGGATCTTTCAGGTCAAGGGTCACATCCAGGGTTCTTAATAAGTACCAATAAAATAACAGCTGTTAAATACACAAGACGAGCACACACACTGATATTTCAGAATATCCTGATGGCTGCAGCACATTTAAAAAACACTAGAGGGCAATCTCACCCTTTTACATGAATTTGTCTCTGTGATTTAAACGCACATTATTGTGCTATCAAAAACATTTACACAGGTTCAACATTTAGCTTCCCTATATCCTTAAAAGTCCTCGATACAACATGTGAAATTGAAGAAAAAAAAAGAAAAGAGAGAAATGAACTGTAGCGCCATAGTTGCTGCTAAGCTTAAATGGGTTCCAATTCAAAAGTTAGTGGAATAAGACCGTTAGATATGGACTATCACAAGGATTGAAAAAGACCTATGATGCTCCAGGGACTCCAGATAAAGATGCGCAGAGCCCATGAAATCATCCTGCAGCCCAAAGTCATAGTCAAAGACCTGCAGGGGAGGGAGGAAAAGAAAGAGAAGGAGAGAGAGAGAGAGAGAGAGAGAGAGAGAGACAGGGGTTCAAAAATCAAATTTTTCTATAGAAATCATATTTTGTGGCAGTAGCTATGAAACATAACAGAAGGCAGCTGGTTCCAGAACATAAAACTGATATTAAACAGTAAAAAAAACATAAGGTGCAGTAGCTGATTAATGGACATTTCCTTAGCCATTATATTTGTCTGCACATTCTGTCTGTGCTCATACGGTGTAAAATTTAGCCATAAAATATAAACAAAAAACAGCAACAAGAAGTTGCTATACATTAAATATTTTTTGTAAACCCAGCCGTTATTTCTCAGAAGTTATTTTATGAATGTGACACAAAGAATATTACTGTATTTTATACAGCTAACAATGGAAATAGCCTAATTTGCATAACGTTTCAGGACATTTCAGGACATCTTTAATTCAGCTGATGTTTAATTCAATAGCTGGATAGAAACCTGGCTACTGGCTAATTTTACATAACCTTCTTCTTATTTTGGCTGCTCCCTTTAGGGGTCACCACAGCGGATCATCTGCCTCCATCTTGCCCTATCCACTGCCTCCTCTACTTTTACACCAACCATCTCCATGTCCACCTTCACTACATCCATAAACCTTCTCTGAGGTCTACCTCTTCTCCTTCTGCCCGGAAGCTCCATCTCCAACATTCTTTGACCAATATATCCACTATTCCTCCTCAACACATGTCCAAACCATCTCAACCTGGCCTCTCTGGCTTTATCTCCAAACTGCTCCACCTTTACTGTCCATCTGATCTGCTCATTTCTAATCTCGTCCAGCCTTGTCCCTCCCAACGAAAATCTCAGCATCTTCATCTCCGCCACCTCCAGCTCAGCCTCCTGTCTTTTACACAGAGCCACAGTCTCCAAACCATACATCATAGCAGGACGCACTACTGTCTTGTAAACCTTCCCTTTCACTCTTGCTACTATCCTTCTGTTACACATCGGCCCTGACATCCATCTCCACCCACTCCATCCTGCCTGCACCCTCTTCTTCACCTCTTTTCTTCACTGTCCATTGCTCTGGATGGTTGACCCAAGATATTTGAAGTCATCCACCTCTACTCCTTGCATCTTCACCTTTCCACCCTCCTCCCTCTCATTCACACACATGTATTCCGTCTTGTCTCTACTGACCTTCATTCCTCTCTTCTCCAGTGCAAACCTCCACCTCTCCAGATTCTCTTCCACCTGCTCTCTACTCTCACCACAGATTAGAAATGTCATCTGCAAACATCACGGTCAATGGAGCCTCCTGCCTGACCTCATCTGTCAACCTTTCCATCACCATTGCAAACAAGAAGGGGCTCAAAGCTAATTCCTGATGTAGCCCTACCTTCACCTTGAAACCATTTGTCACTCCAACTGCACACCTCACCACTGTCTCACTATCCTCATACATGTCCTGCACCACCCTAACATACTTTTCAGTTACACCTGACTTCCTCATACAGTACCACAGTTCCTCTCTTGACACCCTATCATATGCCTTCTCTAGATCCACAAACACACAATGTAGCTCCTTCTGAACTTCTCTGTACTTCTCTACCAACACTCTAAACGCACATATTGCATCTGTGGTACTCTTTCTGGGCATGAAACCAAACTGCTGCTCACTGATCTGAACCTCTCGCCTTAGCCTTGCTTCAACAACTCTTTCCCATACCTTTATGGTGTGGCTCATCAACTTTATATCTCTGTAGTTACTGCAGCTCTGCACATCACCCTTGTTCTTAAAAATGGGGACCAGTACACTGCGTCTCCACTCAGCAGGCATCCTCTCTCTCTCGTTTTCCTCATTCATTAGTTCTTCAAAGTACTCCTTCCATCTACTCAACACTCTGTTCACTCACTAGTACATTTCCCTCTCTATCCTTTATTAGCCTAACCTGCTGTACATCCATTCCAGCTCTATCTCTCTGTTTAGCCAAACGATACAAGTCCTTTACTCCTTCTTTACTGTCCAGCCTCTCATACAGCTCATCATAGGCCTGAGCCTTTGCCTTTGCCACCATACTTTTCGCTATGCGACTAGCCTCAAAGCTACACTTTCCCCTGGCACCACTTTACAATCACCAATCTCCTTTAGGTGGCATCTCCTGCTAAGGATATAATCCACATGTGTGCACCTCCCTCCACTCTTGTATGTCACCCTGTGTTCTTCCCTCTTCTGAAAATACGTGTTCACCACAGCCATTTCCATTCTCTTTGCAAAATCTACAACCATCTGACCTTCCACATTTCTGTCTTTCACACCATACATACGCAGCACCTCTTCATCCCCTCTGTTCCCTTCACCAACATGTCCATTGAAGTCTGCACCAATCACCAATCTCTCCTCTCTAGGGACACCATCTACCACTTCATACATCTTACTCCAAAATTCCTCTTTCTCCTCTAACTGACAACCAACCTGTGGTGCATATGAACTGACCACATTCAAAATCACACCATCAACTTCCAACTTCAGGCTCATGATCCTGTCTGACACTCTCTTTACATCCAGAACACTTTTCACAAGCTGTTCCTTTAGGATTATCCCTACTCCATTTCTCTTCCTCTCTACACCATGATAGAACAGTTTGAATCCACCTCCAATGTTCCTGGCCCTACTTCCTTTCCATCTGGACACACAGAATATCTACCTTCCTTCTCTCCATCATGTCTGCAAGCTCTCTGCCTTTACCAGTCATTGTCCCTATGTTCAGAGTCCCTACTCTAACCTCCACACTCCTGCCTTTCCTTCTCTCTCGCTGATTTTACATAACCATGGAATAAAATTAGACAAGGTTAAATGGTTAAATTAGACAAGACAATTACTGTAAAGATTTATATAGCTAACAGACACATCAGATCAATGGTAGGCGAAATGTAACATTAGGAATCGTGCCCAAGCACTTTTAGTAACTATAGGTGCATCAGCGCATGTACAAGCAGAAATTGTAAAGTCTGATTGCAAATACTGGCAATAAATTTGACATCAGGTCAATAATAATTATAATAATAATAATTCATTTTGTATACATCATCTCTCAAAATATCATGCCTTTCTAATTCATACAATGTCCTTTTTACTTATAGTTTACCTTGACATAGAGTGGTTCTCTCAGACTGTCCACCAGAAGACTGACTTTTTCATCCCATACCGGGTTCAGGTTCTTATGTATGGTCTTGCTGCGGAAGACTTCTTTCCCTGCGATCTTAAACTTCACATAGGGGTCACTAGTACCTAGAAAAACATAAAAAGCAGCAGGGGACAATGACTCAGAATTAACGATCCATTAAGCCAGCAGGCCCAGTACTGTATATAGCAGCATGAATCATGGAGGCACCTACACCTGACACAAGGCACAATGTCAAACCCCAGCTGTATTCTACTAAAGTACATCATATACATGCTCAGATCTGATCAGTAGTATTGTAACAGAAGGATTTTAGCTGTGCTTCCCTGTCCAGGGTTTTCTTTTGTTTTGTCTGTGGTTTTGAGTTGTTTCATTCTGTAACAAGGAACAATCAAAGCAGACAGAAGAGATCACATGCTGCATTTGTCTTCTCACCCAAAAATAGACAGAGAGTGAAAGACTTTGCTTGTAAAACACCATGACCAACTCTATTGTTTGATAAAGGTGAGGAAAATTTCTTTTTGAATTCAATTTCTCAATCTCTCTTTAATCCTATTCCAAACTCTCCTTTATCCTGCAGTGTAACATTTCTCTCTCTCTCTCTCTCTCTCTCTCTCTCTCTCTCTCTCGCTTCAGCATCTCCTATTTTGTTGATGGTACTGATGGAGGTTACAAGGGTTAGTGATGTTTTGCTTATAGACTCAGGTCATGTGACTGCACCAATTTCACAGCTGGTTTGGGGAAAAAAGCTGCAAACCAAGGTCCACATCAGAAAGAGTGTCTCTCTGATGTCTCATATGCCCATATACTGTCACTTTTTTCCAAGCTTCTACACCTGAATTTGTTGGTTCAGGCAACAAGCTACCAGCCTTATAGGACATCTGCCAGTCCTGCTGCCTCAGGAAAATCAAAAAGATCCAGTCAGACAGCATCACCCAGCACACAGCCTGTTCACCATCCTGCCATCAGGCAGCAGATTTTGCAGCATACAGGCTAGAACTACCCGGTTAATGAACAGTTTCTACCCACAGGCTGTCAGGCTTCTGAACACGCTGTGAAGCTGCAGGTCCTTCCCCAACTACCATTTCACTCAGTCACTTTGTTAGCATTATTATTATACCTTATCTCTGTTATGGACAACAACACTTTATCACTAAGTCACTTTAAATAACAATAACACTGAGAGACTTTAAAATGTATATTTTCTCTATATTTTGTGTATATTTTCTCTATGTTTTATGTATATTTAATATATTTCAGTTTTTTATATGTTTTGTTTTTTATATTTCACTTTTACTTATTTACTTTCTGTAGAGTGATTATCTGAGCCTCACCACATGCATTTAAAAGCATAAATGTCCTTACATGACAAATAAACTTGAAACTTGAATGTATGTTCATTGATGTCCTGCTGAACTCTATAATGTTGAGGCAAAAAGCAGTTATTGCTGCTTTTTAATTTACTTTTCTCCTTTAATGGTATGACTCACTGAATAGCATAATTTACAAAATTTCCCTCTCACACCAAATGTAGTTGATCAGCCAAGACATTTTTGGTTCTGAAATTTGTTTCATTAGTTTTGCATTGAAGCTACAAAGCTAATGTAGCTAACAGTACAAGCTGAGGTGACATGAACTGTTACTACATTAGCCTTATTTCTCTATTTCAAATTCAAGAAAGCATGAGTTAACATTGGACAAAGTCAAAGTCTATAGCTGTTGATATATATGGTAAGATATGAAATATAAGCTAAATCAAACAAAAGATGTTGTCCTGCAGAATCTATGCATTTCTTCTGTGTTGTGAATTTGCATGTACCATAGCATACTGAGCATCCATGCATACCACAGGCCGGATTCTCAAAACTTCATGAAGGTTATTAACGACACTTATCATAATGGCCATATGACCTTCATAATCCAGGACCACACTGTGATTGGCTAGCACTCTTCCTCATGCCTCATTCTCAAAAGAACAGAACATCCTAAGGTAACTGTGACGTAACCCCTGGTATATATATATATATATATATATATATATATATATATAGCCATACTCTCACACATGTAAAAGCTAAGGCTCATCTCCAAAATTGTGCTTTACAGCATGAAAATCATCGTTATATGTTAAAAGGGGTGAGAAGGGACCCCCTTTACCAAACAATAATAACTGCTGTGCTTTGACACCTAGGACTGCAGTCCAATTAAATCTACTGTCTTTTGTAGACATTGCGATGCACGAGGTTGGCCAGTAGATGGAATTCTGTCTCTACAGCAGCCTCCCAGCTTGTGGTACAGCTGCATCAGTCACCTGACCACTTTCTCAGCTGCAGTGCCCAGACTCTCTACTTAGTCACTATCAGCCCATTTCAACCATGCAGAGCTGAATAGCCTTCAATAGATTTATGTCCACCATGCCAGTCTCTTAGGCGAAAAAGGCTCTTTCATTACACATTATCAAATGAAAAATGCTAAATATTTTTCAAGTTTATAAATAATTTAAAAAAAACCCACATATGAATTTCAAACCATTTCTGATAAAAACAAATGCTACTATAAACAAATGTTTAAGAACAAGGTAGGGCTGCAGAATATCCTGTGTGATAATCATTAACAATATACTGGCCTTCGTAATACTGATATCACAGAGAGGTGAAAAGGCAAATGAGCCATCTAACCAATCAAAGTGTTTTTAGTGCATGCTGTGAGCATCCTTACCAATCACAGTTTTAGATGTGCTTCTATGGGTGTTTTGATAGATCAAGATAGTCTTACAATCTGAAATGCAATTTATTTTGGTTATAGTAATGCAGGTCAGTCTAACCATAATATATCCACCACTGCACTTTAATATATTGCAAGGCATATCATAATCACAAGATGTAAGCATGAGCACAATCAGAACCCTTTAAAACATTAAAACACAGTTCCAAAGAAAATGCTATTAGGTCCAGAAAAGGTCATTATTAGTGCATATTCTTCCATCTGGCCAATTCAGATTAAATGGATTGATCCTCAATGCAGCCTCTCCAATCAGCAGTGGCAGGTATGTCTCTTCTATTGGATTAAGTTCTCAGGGGAAAACATCAGGGCCAGGACAAATGTGAGAATTGGGAGACTCAAAGCACTGTTTGTGAAACAGATAATCAACTTCTATCCGTTTAAATTCAGATCACGTTCCACAAGCGCTACAATAACCCCAGGGTCTGTGCAATGACGTGCAGAGAGGCAGACAGAGCAAGCAATAAATGACTGTGTGTATGTGTGTGTACATTATGTGTGTGTGAGCACTGTAATTACACTCCACTATCTACAGGGAATCCCCATTCAATACTGTACTATTTGCTTTCCTCCATATCCTTCCCCATTGTGCTCATCATAACTCAGCCTGCACAGGCCCTTCTCCATACCCTCTGACTAAAGTATATAATGCCATTAGAGCAGTTCATCAAACTCACATCATTACATCAGCATCATGATGCAGTGCACTGCTACAGTTCATTGATATGCTTGGCATATTTAAAGGCTGCAGTGGACTGCGGGTCTATCTGTAAACAATGGCAGCCTGTTTAACTAGAGCTGTGTCTGATATTTCTTACTACAGAGAATATCAAAACAGTACTCAGGAAAGATTAGTGAAATCACAGTATCCGGCTACTAAAAGAGTTAATCTCTCATTGCTCAAAGGTGACAGAGGGCAATATTGTGGACCACCCAGTGAGAATACTGTATTAATGAAGGGTAGGATTTTAGACAAAATCTTCTAAAAACTATATACATTTTGTAAATAGCATTATTTTTCCATTTTTTCTATTTTGGTAAAGTTTTGCATATCTAAACATTTTGGAACTTTTCACTACACAAATAAACACTTGCACAGAATGTCCTATTTCGGTCTACCAAAATTTCCTTAGATACCTACGGCCTTATGTCAGTCTACACCATCCTCACCAGAGCTAGGTGTGACAGAGGCAAAACAAGGTAACATTACCGTGGACTGCCAGTAGGCCCCGGGACACGCTACGCATTATGTCTTATTGTTCTTGACAGTTGTTTGCTGAACAAATGCATGATGGGAATGTTGAACAGAATTATGGGTGGTGAAAGCAAGTGGGGTATGAGGCCACAGACTTATCGTAAATCAGCTTTACTTGATTGATGTGGTGAGGCATGCTGCAAGTGTTCCAACAAATCTATTAGCTACTGAAGGTTTAGTCAATATGTCGGTTGGGTGGATTTTAGTGTATCTTCAGAGTCAAAGGGTGGGACTATTTCTTCTCTCTAGAATTAATGTGCACATGGCCGGAGTACGCCACAGAGCAGCTCCCACTCAACACTCTGCTTGGGTCTATAAACATAGCAGAGAGCCAGCATCCATCCTGCAGGCTGAACAGCATGAAATTAAAGTCCACATGCCTGAGCACTTCCTACATAGAGGCTATAGATCTGAGGTTTTCCAGTGCCATGCTGCTGTTGACTGTGCATATAAATTCCATTAGCATTAGATAAACATTTTCTGCCTTTAAATCATAGACAAGATATTAGCATTAGCAAGAATTAGCATTCATTTAACATAACATAACAACATAATTTACCATAAGTGTTTTGCAAAAACTGGGGTACAAAGTAAATTACTGCAGTGAATGCAAAAATACCAGTGCTGATATATTGATGGGAATTAGTATTCGGTTGATCTCATCTGTCACGGTTGGCTCCTCCCAGTCCTGTCCATGTGCTCGTGTTTTGGTCTTGTAACTCCGCCCTTGATTGTTATCACCTGTCCCTCATTGTTCCGTGTATTTAAGCCCTGTGTTTGCCCCTTCCGTTTGCCAGTCTTTGTATCTTTGTACCGTTGTACCGTTGTACCTGGTCTTTGTTTGTGTTGGTTCTGGTTGTTTTCGTCATGTCTTACCCTCGATCTGTCCGTGTCGGCTCATTGACCCTGGACTGTTCTGACTACGACCCTGGATTTGCCCGTAATAAATCTCGCTTATCTCCGCGTATGCGTCCGCCTCCTCGCTCCCCCTTACAGAAAGACTGGCCACCACAGGACGCAGCAGGTAAGCGAGACTCCGGCATGTGGTTGTTCCGTTGGGACGAAACTCCGGCTGTTTTAAAGCAGCCCGAGTTCGCTGTGTCCCAACGCCACCAAGCCGGAGACAGCAAATCCCCTGGCGCTGAGGGAACACGAGCGTCTCGTCGGTCCCGCAAGAAAGCGGAGGGCCTTCCCGCCTTGTGTCCGGGCGACGAGAGCTCAGGTAAGCGCCTTGGGTCTGCCCGTCTTGAGCGCCACTGCAGGGAAGAGCGACCTGCAGTGCAAGACGGTGTCAGACGGCAGGAGCATTCAGATGACCCGTTTTTTGGTACTCGGCTCGTTCGCAAGCGTCACTGCGAGCTGCCAATCGCTCGAGTGAGCATTGGGAACGGCCGAGTGGGTCCAGTATCTGTGTGTTCCTCCAGGTTGGAGCAGAGGCCCCCAGCCCGAAGGCTTGATCCCGTGGCCGCACCCCGCGGCACTTCTGATCCCGTGGCCGCACCCCGCGGCGCTTCTGATCCCGTGGCCGCACCCCGCGGCGCTTCTGATCCCGTGGCCGCACCCCGCGGCGCTTCTGATCCCGTGGCCGCACCCCGCGGCGCTTCTGATCCCGTGGCCGCACCCCGCGGCACGCCTGCGCCTCCGGACCCGCCGCCAGTCGCCGCGCCTCCGGACCCGCCGCCAGTCTCCGTGGACGTCGCAGCAGGCCCCGCGCCTGCCTCCGTGGACGTCGCAGCAGGCCCCGCGCCTGCCTCCGTGGACGTCGCAGCAGGCCCCGCGCCTGCCTCCGTGGACGTCGCAGCAGGCCCCGCGCCTGCCTCCGTGGACGTCGCAGCAGGCCCCGCGCCTGCCTCCGTGGACGTCGCAGCAGGCCCCGCGCCTGCCTCCGTGGACGTCGCAGCAGGCCCCGCGCCTGCCTCCGTGGACGTTACATCCCCTTTGTTCCCTCCCATCCCGCCCTCGTCAGTGTCTGTTCCCCCTGGGCCCTCCGTTTCTGTCCCTGTTCCCTGTGGTCCTTCTGTGCCTCCTGTGTCTGTTTCCGTTCCTTTGTTTCTGCATTGTTCAGTCCCTGGTTTTGTCCTGTTCCCTACTGTTGTGTCTGTCTCAGTTCCCTTTCCCGTTGTGGTTCCCGTTCCTGTGTCTCCTTTTGTTTCTGTTCCTGTTTCTGTTTCCGTGCCCGTTTTCGTTCCTGTGTCTGTCCTGGTGCCTGTTCCCCTGTCTTTTGCGTGGTCTGTTGTTCGTTCTTGTTTTCCTCGTCCTGTGTCTCCGGTCGTCTCTCGGTCGGCGTCGTTTTTTGGTGTGCCTCCTCGTCCTCCCTCCGTTTTTTTGTCCTCGTTCTGTTTCGTCTGTTCCTGTGCCTTGTGTGTCTCCGTCTGTGTCTGTTCCTGCCTCTTGTGGTTCTGTTCCTGCCTCTTGTGGTTCTGTTCCTGCCTCTTGTGGTTCTGTTCCTGCCTCTTGTGGTTCTGTTCCTGCCTCTTGTGGTTCTGTTCCTGCCTCTTGTGGTTCTGTTCCTGCCTCTTGTGGTTCTGTTCCTGCCTCTTGTGGTTCTGTTCCTGCCTCTTGTGGTTCTGTTCCTGCCTCTTGTGGTTCTGTTCCTGCCTCTTGTGGTTCTGTTCCTGCCTCTTGTGGTTCTGTTCCTGCCTCTTGTGGTTCTGTTCCTGCCTCTTGTGGTTCTGTTCCTGCCTCTGCTCTGGCGTCTGTGCCAGTTTAGTTTAGTTTTGTCTTTCTCTGGGTTTCGCTTTTTTGTTGGGTTGTTTTTGTTCTGTGTGGCACGCCCGGTGTGCGTGCCTTTGGGGGGGGGTTCTGTCACGGTTGGCTCCTCCCAGTCCTGTCCATGTGCTCGTGTTTTGGTCTTGTAACTCCGCCCCTGATTGTTATCACCTGTCCCTCATTGTTCCGTGTATTTAAGCCCTGTGTTTGCCCCTTCCGTTTGCCAGTCTTTGTATCTTTGTACCGTTGTACCGTTGTACCTGGTCTTTGTTTGTGTTGGTTCTGGTTGTTTTCGTCATGTCTTACCCTCGATCTGTCCGTGTCGGCTCATTGACCCTGGACTGTTCTGACTACGACCCTGGATTTGCCCGTAATAAATCTCGCTTATCTCCGCGTATGCGTCCGCCTCCTCGCTCCCCCTTACATAATCAAAAAATGCCAGATCAGATATCAGCATTAATCTGATCCAATTCTAAAACCAATGTAGCCCAAAACTCCCTGCAAAGAAGATTTCTTAGCAAATTAGAACATTTCAATATTCGATATTTCTCATTATGAGGTTCTTCTAAGCATACTGTAAGATTATTCAACCTGCTTCTACATATTTTTACTGGTGAAAGTGCCATGCTATTGGCAGGTCATTTTAATATTCTTGCAATACATACAATATACTGAATAGATTTCAGATGTCTTTAGCATTCTAAAGCTAAGTTGTTATTTTAGGCAATGCAGCAAACATGCACATTGTGTGATTTCATATTCTTAGATGCTTTGGTGCAAATGAAGGTGACAACAGCTGTACTGGAGAGGCAACAGCAAGACAAACCCCAAAAAAGGGAAGGATTTTTGGTTTTGTATGTAGTGCCCACAAACAATTACTCTTTCTCTATCATTCCTGACTAATTCTTCTTTAGTTTTGCATATTGCTACTGTCCTTGTCGGTTCCTGCAGCCCATTCGTGGCTGGGCTGTTACACAAGGGGAGCTAGACAGGGCTGCAGAAGGTCATCAACTCTGCAGTAGGACTGGTATCTGCTCCTTTGTGGGAGGAGGAAAAGGAGGAGCACTGCCATGGCCATTACAAAATGACTTCCAGCATGCTACTGGTGTGCATGTTTCTGACCAGACTATCAAACAGACATAATGAGTGTGGCATGAGGGCCTGATGTCCTCCAGTGGTACATTATGATGGTGCAATAAGCCCTGGGTTCCTCCTGGTGCAGGACAATGCCCGGCCTCATGCGGCCAGAGTGAGTAGGCAGTTCCTGAATGATAGAAACATTGATGCCATTGACTGGCCCTTACGTTCCCCAGACCTGAATCCAATTAAGGGCCTCTGGGACATGTATTAGTGCATCCATTAGTGCATTTACTTAACTTTTTTATAGTGTATTAAACATGTATACACACAGAAATCTTTTACCTTATCATTTTAAGCTAAACAGACTTTTCGCAAGTGTATGAGTAGTTTGAACATGACAGCCTACTTTAGGCGCTCATCTTAAGTGAAATGCTTCAACTGAAAATCGCTCATTTTAATGCTTTTTTAGAAAACAAGGCTATTCTACTATAGACAGCAGATATGAATGTCATGAGTGAGACCAAAAAAGCCATTTAACTCAGCTAAACAGTAAATTACTGATTACTGTCTCTAGACTTCAGAAAAAGAACAATAACAGCTGCGTTCATAGGTGTAAATATTAACTGACAATCGATTCACTAACCATTGTTCCATCACATTTCATAGACTTCAGTTTAAAGCACAGACCAGTGTGATCCTGCAAAATCCAGAGAAATGTCCCAGCAATGAATCAGCTCAAGTTTCCCCGTAGGTACTCTCCTTAAGCACAGCATTGATTCCCACTCCACTCTTACTCCAGCTACTTACAATTACAGCTCACTCAACTAAAGCAGCTGCTTAAATAACATTTTTAGTATCACATTGTTAAGTAACTGTGTTTCATTTAAATATGTTTTTAATAAAAACTGCACAGGTGTCATTCAGGTGTCACAGAGCAGTAAAGAGGGAAAAAGAAAGAAAGATCTAGAAAGAAGGAAAAAGAGATTCATTTTTTCAATCTGCAAGAATTTGCTGCAATATAGACATCCTTCATACATGTAGGTTATATTGTGCCTGACACCAGCAGAACTGAACAGTGTATGTTCATTTGATGGTTCCTGCATTGGTGTGTGTGCTGCCTCTGAAACAGCAATTCACGACACCACAGGTCTAGTCTAGATATCAATGTCCTTTTTCAGCTTAGTACACATGCCAGCATTCACAGCTAAGATTGAGAGCACACCCTTGATATACTAGAACCTGAAGTTATTTCTATACTGCTCACTACGCACAAGGCATCTTTTGGTGAGTCCAGGGTATCTGCAGGTCTTAAAAAAGTTTTAAAAATGAAATTAATTTAACGGTCCTTTTAAAATTTTTCATCTACATGAGCACCTCCGCAATTTGGTACACAGAAGAATAGTCTTGACTATTTTAACATGCAGTTTACAGCCTGTAGAAGTTACTGTGGTTTCATAAGGTGAAATTCCAATATTTCAAATTTGTGTTCTCAAACTTAAATTGCATTGTGGCAATAAACTGGTCTTAATAAGTTTTTCATTTATTTTGCATAAGCCTGTAGGTACCCCAGAAAAAAAAATAAAAATTTGCTTGTTATGCTGATGTCAAAATTACAGACAGGCCTATCTACACTAGTTATCATTTAAACAGTCATAGAGGACTGGAACTCATATACCTTACACAGCCACAAAGGGGCAGTGTGTTACTGCTCTCAGCAATAAGATAAGATTATATCTCTTACACTGGCACAATGATATATCTCCCCAACTGAAACACACCTCCATCCTGCCCTAGTGCAGATGATAACTGTGCATATCTTTTAAAGTGACCAAAACCAACAATACAAAAAATCCTCTGAGGATCAGGATATAGATTAAAAGACATAGGCAGAAAATAGGCTCTCCATCTTTACCATAATAAACAGTGACATAAATTTAAATAATTATTTCAGTGTGGATTTTTATCTACTCCTTCCAAGAAAGATCAATATCTCAACCAATACTTGTTACTGATGAATTGAAATATATGTCTATGCCAGAGGTCATCAAAAGATATGAATTGGGGTCATGTTCCTGCAGAATAGTGACTTGTAGTAATTTTACTGATTAGCAAGGAACACCAAAAGTAAACACCACAACTAAAGTGCATAAAGGAAAGTCTACTCACTCAGCAGCCATCTCATCAATACATCTGGACAGTTATTTTTGCCCATGCAAGACCAGGCTCCTATCTCTACAGAACTATAAGCCATAATAGCATTCTAATCTGAAAAAATCACCTAAATAAATTGCCATTTTGGCTTAAAAACCCACAAAACATTTTTTTTCAGGTTGTTGTGGTTACTGCTCATGCACATGCTCCACAAAGAGACAGGGGTTTCTTGCTTGTAGCTTTATCAGCAAACTGAGTGGCTCTTTTTACTGACGAGTGGGACTTTCCTCTGAACAGACGTCATGTTGAGTGTGACAAGCTTTCCTATAAATTTTTCAGCCAGTGGCCTGTCTCTTCCTTCTTTACAATGTATCAGGTAACACTCAAAACACATATTGCAAGTCAGTTAGCAAAACTTTTGTGTGGATATATATATATATATATATATATATATATATATATATATATATATATATATATATATATATATATATATATATATATATTTAAAGGCGTCTTGGTAGTAGAACAGAGTTCAGCACTCTATCCTTTCTCCCAGACTAATCTCAGCAATGTGTTGGAATGTGTTGGATGGGCTGGAGCCAGCAAAAACTTCATGAAGGCTACATGATAGTAGACAGCAGATAAATTAGCCAGTCCCTCTGCTCCAACTCTCAGAATCTATTATATTTACTCAGACAGCATTAAGTGGACACTGTTGGTCACAGGTAAGAGGTTAAGATGAACAGAGACTACTGAGACTCATACCTAAGACAAAAGCATATGGTTTATGCCCCTCACTGAGTACTATAATGATTCTAGGACATTCTTCCACACACTGTCAGTCTTAAAGAAGAGTATACAAGCCAACTGCTCATCTAATGGGCCACATCAGAGTAGTTAATGCTGGAAAGCCCAGCTAATGGTTCCTGAATAATGAATTGAAGAAGAGAGAAATATGGCCTCAATTTCATGGAGGGATAGGGCAAATAAGTGTGTATACAAATGGTAAACCTGTAAGCTCATCAAGTAATGTACGGCACAGTTTCAGGAGCAAATAAATGAGGCACAGTGTGTTTAATACCAAAAGTAGCTGTAAACTAGCTGCTAATTGCTAAGACACAAAGGACGCAGGCCTGTGATGCTTAAAGGTGTGGCAATATTGGCCACTTGAATGTTTAATAAAACATGATTCTCCAAGGCTTTCAGGAAATGCTTAATGTTCAGTCAATTCATTTAGTAATAGCTGTATTAACAGTCAGGTCCAGGTCCAGTGCAACACTGTCTTGAAACAAATTGCTCTCTCAGACACTCGAAGTGCTTCTCTTTTCTCTGAACTCATACAGGGCCCCCCGATGACCCTTTAAATCAATACAAGCTAAACAAATCTGAGTTACATTTAGTGGAAGCAATAGGATATCCTGCAGTAAAATGCTCGGTAATCAGCTCATAACAAGCTTGATGCACATATGTGATGACATCTTCATGGAAGCCAGCAGTTCACTCACAGAAAACACTTCATTTGAATTCACAGATGGAGTAACCCATGGAATGCCTGATATTGTGTTCATTATGGATGATATATGTGGACTGTTGGAAAAATGGGCTGGGAAATGCCAATTCATCCAGGACGTCAATATTGTATGTTATGAATGTGAGTATGTGAATAAATGCACACACACACACACACACACACACACGCACACACACACACACACACACACACACACACACACACACACACACATACATACATACACCAGTGTACACAAAACATGCACTTGTTTATTATGCTGTTAGAAAAATGAGTCATACATGTGTCCCATAGATGGATCAAAAGTCAAAGACCTCCCTTTTTGAAGTTGAAGTTCCAGTCAAGACCAACATTAAATATCAAGTAAAAGTTGCTTACTTTTCATCAGATATAAGATTCCACTTGCATAAAGTAGGTGAAAGGAAAATCTGGACAGGAGTTTAACGTTAAAAATGATATAGAAACTAACAACTATGTATGATATAGGAGACCACCAAAATGGTTGCAATCAGATAAACAGCACTTAAAGATTTCATCTCCGAGAGATGAAAAGAGAAAATCAAGTTTCACTCTTACTTCAGGTCTGAAAAAGATTTGGAGGTGTTTCTGTCCACCTATGGGTCTGAAAGAATGTGTATCTGTAAATGTTACAGAGAAAAAGAAAACAGACAAGAAAGAAGAAGAACATTTGCAAATAAAACAAAAAAGTCACTGGTGTTCTCAGAATTGTCTACCCCAGAGTCCAGACATTATTGAACTGTTTGGGTCTCTTGGATCGAAGCAGAAAATGCAGCCAGCTTCTAAGACAGAATGTTCGAAGACAAACTGGATATGCAGAAAAATAATCATGCAGATTACTTTGAAAAACAGAAAGCAAGTTGATATTATGCAGTTAGTTGTTGCGGCCCCTGGGTTATTTTCTGTTAAATACATGTTTACTACTTCGTGGAAAAAGAGTAACCTGCCCTCAATGGTCATTTTACCTACAAATTATGGACTACCTTACCATTTTATTGTTTCTTTATTGTATTTTACCTGTATTATTCCCCTTGTTCTCAAAATCAGAAAATGTAGCACACAAAACACATTCAAAAGAATGCACACACAAGACACCTGCATAACATGTACACACACTTGACCATGCATTAGTTTCACCAACAAACAAACCATCCTGGTGCACGCACTTTCCTACCCACATTACTACGTGTCTTCCTCCTCTCCCCCTACATTAGGGCCTCTGGATCTGTGGTCACTAAGTTCTAATTATGTCTGAAAGGGTAAAGAGGACTTTTATCAGGCTGTTCTGACCCAGGGCATGTCTCTTGTCACCACACCCTGCCACCCTACCCTGCCACCCTGTTCTCAAACACACCACTCCAAGGGAGAAAATGAAGATGGATACTTCTATCTCAGGTCCTGAGTTACTGTGTTCTAGAAGAATCTGCGAGTAAAGCCAGGAGCCCCTTTGATCACTTACAAAAGACATAGCCCTGCTTATTTAGAGCACAGGCCACAACACAAAAATCATCTGAGAAACTGATTGACTCTGCATGACTGAACTTGAGTGTGATGAGAACTCTGATACGAGATGACATGAAAAACTAAACGAGGACATAACTGCATGCTGTGGTTGAGGAAATTAAGTCTAATGCAGTATTTTGTGAGAAATCATACATTGTCAGTTATTTCTAGATGAAACTAACAAATACATAAAGAAAGAAACAAATGTGAAACAAAAAAAGCAAATGAGTTATCATCTCACTAGAATGAAAAACTCTTCTCCGAACATTTATAATTAGGCTACCCAAAAAATCATGACAGGCCATGAGAGCTATAAAAAGGTCATTGAATAATGCATACTAAGTCATAATTAAGCTAAAATTTTTCAATTCAACTCCCTTAGTGAGTCACTGTTCAGGGTGATTAGTCTCATTGGAAAGAAATTTGGAACTTGGAACACAGCTGAGATCACTATGATCCCTACAGAGCATCGATACTTAGCTCAGGCCCTCTAGAGACCCAGCAATGGCCCCTAGCTCTGGCACTCAGCAAAAGTTACTATTGAGAAGATGGGTCCAATACAAATTCTCATATAAAGGATTTTCTCTTTCTACTGAGCTGGCAATGTTACATTAAATTTTAAACAGTTCAAGTATGGGGAGTAGGCAAAATGATGAACTGTTATTGTTAGATATTATACAAAATACATATATTTGCATATATCATGGGTTTTTTCAGTATTTCTAGAACTCTGAACAACTGCATGCATCATAAAAAAGATAGACGTAGGCCAATTACAGAGAGTCTGTAAAGAACAACCAGTGTATAGTAACTGAATAAGCTACACAGTAAAAGGTAGCTTATGAGAAGTCAACTCATTACGCAATTATTTCATTTTATTATGATATCCAATTATTTACCTGTTTGTTCCCATTTTCCTTCTAAAACATTTTATTTTTGTTAATTATTATACTCAAAGTTTTTATGTTCCTGGGTTAGTATTCTGCTGGCTGAAAGGTCACTATGAGGCCTGCAGAAAGAGGTTAAACATTCTATTCTTTCTGAATATAACAAATAAATTCACCAAATAAGGTAAGAGTTTGAAACGCTGGTCAAAACTAAGCATCTGTCTGAGGCCTGTCATTTTTTTTCAAGCAAATATCTGTCAATACCGATATGATTCTGATATCATCATGCATCCCTACCTTTTTAGAACTTTGGCGGGGGGGGGGGGGGGGGGTTCTTTCTGTTTCAATTTGTTCTTAAACTTGAGAAAACAACTAAATATTGTGGTACATAACGTATCGTAAATATGCCAAGTATCACAGTGTTGTTTTTTGTCATATTAATCACTATAACCCAGTACTTTGTTGGTTTAACTCATGTACACACACAAACACACATCCAAGAGCCCATTCACTTATCAGCTCCTCTTTAGTACCTGCTGACAGTGAAATATCAGACTGAAATAATAGAACAAAGAGTGATAACAGCCAGATTCATCCAAACACAGCCATATGATCCTACACAAGTTCATGACACATGAAACTAAACTTTCCATACAGGTCCCATTATTTCATCCTCTAAACATTTCAATCAGCAACATGGGCACATTCATCAAATTATAAACAGTTGGACACTGCATGGAGTCCATTACTGCCTGAAATATCACTTACAAACCATTGGAAATCAAATAAATTATCTTGAAATTGGTTAATAAACAAGTAATAAATTATTCAGTAAGTCAGAATGACTAAACGTGCAACAATTTCAAAGAGATGAATCACCATTTATGATTCATGTCCTATGCAGAAACAAATGAGTCATTATTTGCTAATGAAAAGTTCAGCTGAGACCACTACTACTGTTTTGTGAGACAATGTGAACTGTTTTCATGAGGTTGGATGAGTTTGTACTACATACTAATCTAAGTTGTCCAATGTGCTGTTTTTATCTGCATCATTAACAACCACATGCAGACAACTGATTGACAAGCTGACAGCATAATTACAGCAGATTAACAATTATCAAATTTCACTTTTTAAAAATTTTAAAATAATAATATCTTAAAAATAACTAATATATATGACTTTTAGTCTACACAAAATTAGCAAAAATAACTAAAGCCATTTTGGTGTATGTTATGGGGTACATTGGATATCTTGTTTTCTCCTTAAACCAGAAGAGATGCTCGCAATTTGATCCACCATAACTATCACCTGCAGTGACATATTCCGCTTCACTGATAAAAAGGAAAGAATATGGCATTTGTTGCACAAATGTATTTTTCCACTGGAATAAATCATTTAAGGTACACAATTACACATTAAAACCACTGTGGAACCTTTGAGGTTAAATTTACATTGACTGTACCTTGATGGACAAAAAAATTTACCTGCATAGAACCTTTACAGTGTAGGCAGAGACATTATATAGCTGTGCCACTGGTAAACCTCATATCAGGGAACTCATGTAGAGCTATATTGTCATTGTTAGAAAAAACCTTGTATCTCTGTTTTAGTCCTTTTTGAAATGCTAATTGCCCTTTAAATTATGTGAAAGTCTAAAAATGAACAGATCATTATGAATTGTCCAAAATTGCTCTGAATAAAATCATGTTACTTTCACTTAAATTAAACACTTAGAATGTTTTTTTATTCTTTTTTATTGTTTTTTTTTATTTTATTTGTTAAAATATAATTTTGGAAATATAAGGTTGTCTTCCAACAGTAACAGTATGATAGAAATGCAGACTGAACTGATGCATTAAAACAAGTTATAACAAAATTTCATTTGTCTATGAGCAGAGCAAAAAAAAAAAAAAAAATATATATATATATATATATATATATATATATATATATATATATATATACATATACATACATATATATATATATATATATATATATATATATATATATATATATATATATATATATATTAAGAATTCTAGGTAGCCCTTCCCACACACAACATAGTCCAACTAGTACTAGTACACTTAGTCCCAAGGCAAAGCAAATGATAGTGAAGTTTTTATTCAACTCCGTTATGTCAGAATTCTCAATAATACATAAACACCACAGAGGAATCCTCTCAGAAGAAGACTGAAACTGACTCAAGTGAAAAAAAGAATCTTAACTTAAAAAAATACTATGCCCCATTTTACTACTTTCCTTACAGTTTATACACCAAATCCCATTGTTTGTATCTTAATCAGATACTTCTTATGCATCCAAGCAAATGAGCAGGGCAAATAAGCAGGAGCCATCACAAGATTAAATGAACAAGGTCAAACAATAAAAATAGGCTTAAGTAGACAACAACATACAGATACTTAAGGAACACTGAGCAAATGCATGTCTCAGTACAAACAGAGCACAATTAGTCCTCTTTAACTGAAGTCAGCACAGTATTTGAAATGGTGAAGAAAAACTGTTTTACTTATAGATATTGATAGCACTGCTAGTTATTTATAACTAATCAAACAGCACAAAAACAAAATATTGTGATATGTATTGCATGTTGTGAAAATGTCTTTAGGTATCATGATTTCCACACTGCCCACCCATAGTTACAGACACATATCTGGTGTGCTGCAGGGAAGCATTGTCATTAGTGACATGAAGCTTTCAAGGCTGTATGGAAATGGAGCTGGAGCCAGTGAACTGTGAAGAGAACTCTCTCTCCATCCCAGGAGAGGACAACAACAAACACAACAGCAGCAGAAATCACATGGCCCAACACCATGGCTTCAATTCTGTATTCTCCACTCCAAGAGACAGCTTAGAAATATAACAGACACCAGTTGAAATGTAATTTCTTGTAGCCTTTTAAATTTAATATTTTATATTGTTTCCCCTATTTTTCTCCTAAAATCATCATGCCAAGTTGTCATATGACCAGTGAAACCATGACCACAGTTTCATACTATTTCTGTCATTCTGATATGAGAAATCGCAACACTTGGAGCAATTTAATGCTTCTTCTGACAGCCAGAGAAAAAAAAAGATGGAATGAGGAACAGTTTATAGATTCACCAATTCTACGGGAGGGCTAGAGGCGAGGACGAGGCTGGCAGCATCGGTTGTGTTCTGGCAGAAAATGAGCCCTCACATAGGCAGCCAAAGATGAGTCATGTTCAGGTCAGTACAGGCTCAGGTGGGCTACAGCTAAGCTCGGGTACTGACGACAGTCAAAGACGTATCGGATGGTCCACTGTCACTCATTCTATTTGGCCTGACTGAATACAGATAAAGGGCTGTGGTGGCAGCTTTAGTCCAATACATAATGCACTGATTTAATGCCAAAGCACAAAGTCACTGTTTTAATCCACTCTTCTCTTTTAATACTGTTTTTTCTTAATGCAGGTGTCACATTTATTTTGATATGGCAAAAACAATGCCAAAATGTTGCAGATTTATCAGTATCTGTAAAATTTACACAGATACAGCATGGATCATTAGTTTCATACTGCACTGAACAGACACCTCTGACGATCATTTTACAGACAGTTCTAGGCTGACAGCCACCATCTGCTCACTTTTAATAACGTCCTGGTTGAACTGATCATTATGGTTAAAATTAGAAAGGCACAATAATGTTTGGAATCATGCTAGTATCAGAAGATATCTGCTTATAAAAGACATCGTTATATCAGCATCAGACAGATTTTTGATATCTAAATACGATATTTTAAACTGAATTTGATGATGTGTATATTGTTCTCAGTAAGAGCAGAATCTTTAGGTAGTGCTAGGTTACTGTACTAAAATCTATCTGTTATTTATTTTACTGCATTTTTAACCACAAAAAAATAAATGTTATATTTATCTGTACTATGAATCTTGTCACTAATCAATTTCTACATTTTATAAATTGCAACTCGCAGATATACATGTACAATATCGAATTTCAGCATCGGCCCACAGTTCTACATATCAGTATAACTTATCAGTGCATCCTTTTTTTAATAACAAAAATATATAAAAAGAGCTAACAATAACAATGCTGTGATATTTGTTTTAAGATATTTTTTTGCTTCTGTTATTTTTTGATTTTAAGAAATTATGTGATTAAGAGTAAAGCACTGTTTAACTGAAACTCCTAAAACTGTTTTTCTTATTATTATATCTGCCAATATTATAAGTTATAAGAATTTACAACTTCTTAAAATCAGTATCACAATGTTTTTGTATTGACTGGGTCCTACTTTTATCCTTTATTCTGACTAAAGTAATCATAATAAACCCATAGCAATTTGAATTCTGTTCTGAATATCAAATATATATAATATCAAATGTTTTTGATGTTCAGCACACCTACTCAGAAACTATCACACCATACATCCAACAATAAAGGCGGCATTGAGCTTTTTTTCAGGATTTTGCAGGTATTTTTTAGACTACATCTTTACGTATTAGCTTCACATGCCTAGGCTTGTCTTTCACCCAGCCTTCCAATCAGACATTAATTAAGACAGGATTAAATCAGAGTAAATACATAATAAATGCTAATATGTACTTTATTTAGAAGCATTGCAAATGTCACGGGGTATCATAATTCATTAAAGCTGCTACTGGTGTAGACACAGTTAAATTATGTATGACTGAGAAACGAGAATGTTTATGTTGCAGAAATATTTGCATTAAAATGTTTTAGCAATTCAAATGAAAGAATGAATAATAATCTCTCATAAGCCACGTTTTATTTTCAAAAAAGTCAGCAATATAGAATAAATGATTATCCAGGTTTCCACCTAAAGGGTTTTTGTTGCATCTCATAAACCTGTACAGGTCATTTCACTTTTCCACTCAATATTTAACTACAAGTGTGGGTGCACATATGAGAGTGTATCTAGACAGCTCTGCTGTAGCTTCCTATCAGCCCCTAATGAGCCCATTAGTGGTCCAGCAGTCAAAACAATCCCTCTGGCACTGAGACATACACTCCCAAAAATGCACTCCTTCACACATGGTGCCTGTATGACTCAAGAGCTCCTCAAACCAGCATCCAGATAGTGGGAGAAATGTACAAGTCATCCATCAAACCTCTGCCAACTGTCTAGCTAGATGCAAATGAATCCAGGCACTGTGAGATATGGAGGAGACAGTGTATGTCCCTGGTTATTTGAGTTTATAAGGCTGGTATTGATTTCATGCTGCATCATTTACTAAACACAAAACAGAGACAACAAACATAAACTGCTGTGGTGCAACAGTAGGGCCAAAAGACAGTGTCCACTTTAGGCTTGAGAATACCACACATGGCTGTCGACTCAGGCCGGAAAACAAATCATCACTGTCATAAGAAAATGCTATGCGATCATAAAGCGTGTCCATTCTGTCTTGATTGCATTTCCTGTGTTTTGACCCTTTGCCACGTTTATCTCGTTTTCGAATCTTGCCTAGATCTCTTGTACTGTTGCTTGTTTGGACGGATCTGTGTATGACCTATCTGGAATGGACTCTGACTTTGTTTTGTGTTTTGCCCCTTTTTGGATCAAAAAAGTTGGATCTGGTGATTAAACTCTCTCTTCCTTTCATCCTCAAGCGTCTGGTACTCTGTCCCGCCATTACACTTTCTAATCACTTGCCCTGAACTTTCTTTTAATTTTAGAAAGTAGAATAATGTATTTCACTGAAAAAAGCAAAGAAAACGTGCCTGTATATTTACTTCTTTCTACAGAAAACAGATTTTGGGCAGCAGCAGAGCCATGTAGAGAGAGAGCCGCATCAACTACATTCACTCCAATGGACCATTTTTTTTCCTGCAATGCCAGATCATGGAGCCTCTCAATAGTTCCTGAAAGTTAGCAGCAAATACTAGCAGTGCAATCGAGCTGCAGCAGAATAGACCGGTCGTGATGCACTTTTAAAGGGTAAAGCATTTAAAGAATAAGTTTGTACATAATAAGCACATCTGAATCAAATTAACATGTATATTAAAGCATGTTAGTGGAATATCCCCCACTAAATTAGTAGATTTAGGGAACATTAACAGATAACAAATTAGGCTAGATAGTGAGTAAATTTAGCAACCCATAATGTTATCTATAAACAGCCTAGTAATTGTAAATTCCCTGCTCTCAATGTCATTTCATCCACCATTGTTGAATTTTCGAAAAAGGCTTCTAAACGTGATTTTTCGTCTGGTGGTGGAAGTTAAATATTAGTTAAATATAACATTGGGGCATGAGCTTGTAGAGCGGTGGTGGTAAAATGAGGATACTGTTATCCATTTTGGAATATGAGCTGATGTAAGTAACAAAGAGCTAACACAGTAAAAAGAAAGAGCTATTTTCATGATATGGCACTGTAAATACAGATTTATAGCACACTGGAGACTTTAAAGAGTAAACAAATATAAGAGTTATGGATTAAGTGCAGGCTTTGTCATTCTGTTGAGTATCTGTCCATTATGTTGCAGTGTAGTTGATGTTGGATTAATGGCAAGAACCACAGGGGGATTCAACTCAGCCTAAAGACTCCCTACAATAAGACAGCACCCTCACCCTGTGTTTTTAGTAATTGCTCCTGCTGACTTGAGCCAGCATTTTTTTTCTCTCTCCATGTCAGTGGAGAAACCAAACATTTTTACTCCTTTCTCTGAGCAATCGAAGCATCTCCATGCAGCACAGCAAACCATGCTGGGGACTATATGCAAGACAATATGGAGAAAAGGGGACAGACAAACTGCCTGCCAGGCTATTTATGTTTGAATTCATTATAGCTTTATTTAATGAATCCACTGCAGTAAATATGCGCACAGTAAAAACACAAGATACATAAAATATGTTTATATGTGTACAAACAAATATAAATAGATGTGTTTTATTATATCCTGTCCTGTCTGGATGTTGTCAATTGCAGACTTTTTCATATGTAGCCTAACAAAGTTCTTTGGTTTGTCCTCCTTCTGTACTTTTTGAAATTCACAAAGTTTACAGTACTCATCAAGTTGTTAAAATGTTCTAGGCCTTGGGATTATTGAAACAACCATTAGTTAAAGATTAATGTTAGAAAACATTCCTTCCCTTCCAATATCAGTAAACATTAGAATATGACTGACCTTAACTACCATTCAAGTTGAGTCTAAAAACTCAAAGCAATAAACAATGACAACACACTTTGAAACCATGTTGATGTTAACCCCACATGTCAAAAAACAAGTAAAGATAGCTGTTTAATCTTCAAATAGTAGCGATTTTTACTTCAAAATATATAATATTGTTGCAACTACATATACATGTTGGTTTTCTATATAAATATTGTAAACCAAAGCATTTATTCACTGCTAAGTACCAAAAGACGCAGTTCTGTCATTTATGGGTTTAAATTGCCAGCAAAGAACTTCCTAGAACTATCTGAAGTCTATGTGAATCACCTGACCATCAAGCATTTTTAACTTCAATTGACGTGACTCTCTCTCTCCATGGCTCTGGGCAGCAGGAGGCTAGCATTACTGCTACTGAGTGCTGATATCACTCACTGACATCATGAACGTACACAAGGCTCCATTTAAAACTCCCACAAAAGCTCTTAAAATATAACAGTCACGTTAAAATGTTTTATGTTGTTCTGTATTTAGGAAATTAATGTTTTCTTTTTCATTAAAATGTTTAAGCATTTATAAACTATGATTTTGATCACATGCTCCACCTTAACGCGTTCATTTTGGATTTGTTTGGGAGTGCCCTGTAGTGTGTGAGCAATTGTGGTGTGTGGTAATTCATCTCTTTACAAGCTCTCAACTCTGAATCTTTCTAGTGAGGCAAAAAAAATGATAGCCAGCATACCTCCTCTGTCTCTGATTGCGAGATTATTCCCCTTCTTCAGTACGATGTCCAGCTGGTACATCCTGGGATGGATAGGGGCAGGTGGATCTGCATTACTTGGCCCCACAATGTTAATGCCCTGCAGAGGGTACAGAGGGCATGTCAGTGACTCAAGAACCTGAGATGCAACCAGAACCTCAGAACGTATAAGACCAGATTTTCAAATCTTAGGATAATAACAAATCTTAGTGATAATAACAGCATAGACAAATTTTATATTAAAAGGTGTCATTTGAGCTTAGTAAAACAAATGAAGACATTCTGTCAAAATGCAGACTCTTAACTTTATATCAATACTACATTTGTGTAGTAAGCATTAAAACATTTAAACAAACTGAAAAACAAAACAACATGTAGATGCAAACCTGTCAATACAGCATGCAAAATGAGCGTAAATATAATAACTATGTTATTAATTGTAATAACTGGGTTATTAATTGTGTTAAATATCCACATTTAAATATGCATGACAACAATAACTACAGCTACCATCATCTGTGAATAAGTGATAATGAACTGTTGTGGCTGATACAGAACTAAAAAGAAAGCCTTAAATTTAGGTAGAGGTAAAAGGTAAAACAGAAGGTAAAAATGTCTGACTTTGTAAACATATGTCCATGAAGCTCAATGTCTGTTATAACAAGCATCACATTTCTAGTTGTTGGGCAATATTACAAAAACATATTTTTTCCCAGTGCTGCCATTTTAAAATCGACAAATTAAACCAAAGTAACCTACTGTAAAATACAGTATTTCAGGATAATTACAAAATCTAACCTGTAAAAAGAAATAAATAAAATAAAATTATGACACAATTAATTGATTATCCTATTAGCTACTTGTTAGTTTATGCACTGTATAGATTAATAAAATCCTCCCCTTAAAATCCCAGTCTTATTACATACTAAGCCTTATTACTCAGTAACTACAAGGACTTCAATGCAAAGTGGTTGAACTATTCATAGGTCATAAAAGTGTGCAATAAAACCAAGCCTGGTGGTGAACTCTGGCCATGTAAGGGAAAGTTAAAGAGGTAGAAGTACTAACGATGCCTATGATATACAATGAAAAGCATATTGTGCCATAAGTTATTGTAATAACAAACATATTGCCAAATTGTCCACTCATAAGAAGCCCCATGAAGATTAAGCACATTTCCTGCTGGAAGGAATTTTTTCAGACTGTTAATATAGACATGCCTGGCCTGGCACTAGTATTACTGTCAAATCTACAGGCCTACAGGACATTTCCAGCCTTCATCTACATCCATCTGAGAACAGATTCAGGTAGGCTACATTCCAGCAAAGGCTAAAATCTTCCTGTGTAGTGAACTGAACAAGCTCTAGCAATAGCAGAAGTTTTAAGTGTGCTGCACTGAGACTGCTGAGGTGCCATCACCCCTTGCAAGGACATCACACATCTACATGCAGAACAGAGAAAGAGAAAGAGAGCTGAGGCAGCATGTTTGAGGATTTGATTTTTGTAGTGATGGGTATCTCCATTGATATGCCTACACAGAGAAGAACAGCATTTACATAAAGGTTATAGTGCATCTACATTTTAGAGGGGTTAGAAGAAAATAGTTATGAATAGTTGGAGGCCCCTGGAATGCAGCACTGAATGAAAGATTGTAATAAAGAGTGTAGCACAATGGAAAGCTGTACAAATTAATGAAGAAAGATTTGTCCAGAATGAGAGCTACAGAAGATTAGTATATACCATACAAAGTATATACCGTGCCCTGCAAAAGTATTAAATCCCTTTAAAAATAATCAGATTCTTCTGGATTACAAATTACACTCACACATATTGTTCCAGACAGTATTTTTATTGAGAACCAAAATGCTCTTATAATTTCTTATAATTATAATAACTTAATTTCCAACATCAAAATTCATTATTTCTCAGAAAACCTTTTAAAAAAGGTTTTGTGTATAAGTATTCAACCTCTTCAGACTAGTACTTGACAAAACCACCTTTTGCATCTTTAAGACTGGGGTAAGTTCCTACCAAATCTGTGTCAACTAGGCCAAGTAAACCCAATTTAAAACTGGGTAGTTCTAGTACAAATGCTTCGGATAAACAGTAACTGACTGTCAACCAGAAACCTGACAATACTGGACAAGTCCAAAGCATAAGCATACAGTCTACCTTAGTTGAATGATAACAATCACTTATATTACTCACATTTATTCACTTCTTCTTTACAGAATTCTTAAAAAATTAAAATCTCTAAAAATACCTTTTGGTTAATAGATTGTTATATTTAAAATGACACTGTGGAAGCTACTGTACATTTTTTTAATGTTAACAGGCAAGCAGCTAAACCTTTAGTGTATAGTGCAGTTCTAAAAACCTTTTTCAGAGGAATGTCAAGGAAATTCAAGCACTGATCCATGGAGCTCCTTCAGTGAACACTGAATTTCTTGGTAGCAATTTCACTTCTGTTAAACCTTTAATCTGCTGTGTTTACTGAAGCATGCTGTATTTTATTAAAACATCAGACAACTACACAGTGTTAATTAACAAAAGCGTAATGTTCAATCAAAACCAAACTCCATGTTCAAATCTGCTTGGCCGCTTCTGTAAATTTCAGTTTAATATTTAAGCATTCATGGCGTACAGTCTGCTGTCAGAGAGTGTATAATTGGAGTTGAAGTGAATGTGTGTGACAGAGCATCATGCAGTTACACAACAGTGAGCCAGTAAACGCTGATGCAGCATTGATGATGTATCATCCCACGGCTGGAGGAAATGTGTGGCGGTTGAGTGTCTGCAACTTTTATATATTTAACATATTGACTAACTATAATATATATATATATATATATATATATATATATATATATATATATATATATATATATAATAAAATGACACACTTGCAGGAGGAAAGAGTCAGAGAGAAAGCAAGAGAAAGAGAGAGAAAGGAGAGATTAGAGAGGAAGACAGAGAAATGAGAAAGAGGAAAGAGTGAGAAAGCGACAGAGTGAGAGAACAGAGAGAGAACAGAGAGAGAGAAAGAGAGAGAGAGAGAGAAATGAGAGTCACATGGAAAGAAAGACAGAGAAATGAGAAAGATAAAGGGACAGAGAGAGAAAGAGAAAAGAAAATCAGAGAAAGGTACAAGGGGATAGAGAGAGAGAAATTAGAGAGAAAGGGACAGAGAGGGAGAGAAAAGAAAGGGATAGGGAATGAGAGGGAGAGAGAAATGAGGGAAAAAAGAAATGAGAGGAAAGAAAGAAATGTGAGAAAAAGACGCATAAAGAGAAAAAGAAATGATAGAAATGACAAAGAAGAGGGACAGTGAGACATAAAGAGAGAGAGGAAGAGGGAGTAAGAAATAGAGAGATTCAGACAGAGAGAAATGAGAAAGAAAGAAGAGAAAGGAGAAAGCGAGCGGAAGAGCAATAGAAAGTCTATTACTTTTGTGTATCTTTCACTCATTTGTATTTCATCCGACTTGACAAATGAACAAATGAAACTTCTTCCTCTCTTCTCTCTGCCAGAGAGAATGTTTTGGTTTAGATCTACAAAATCTTCTTCTGAGAAAAAGCAGAGCACATAGGTGTCATTTTTGCATTGTGACATACAGGACAGGAAAGCTATAAGCTGAAGCCAGTTTTAGCAGCAGGAGGGATTCTGTTTGCTTTAAATTTTTCTATCACAAAAGAGCAAATTCATAAAACTGTTCATTAAAAGTGGAGTTCTTTAATGTGTAGCAGAAGTCCAGTTTAGGGTGTTAAAATGATGAGAGATCACAGGGTAATATAATTTAATTGTCCATCACAGCTTAATGAGGCCTCAGAGCATTGTGAGCTATCACTTTATGGAAATCCATTATACCTTTCATTATATGAGGTCAATATATGAACTGTTCAGTACTTGAACTAAGTCCAAGTTCCTGACCAGGTTTCAGCTTCAAAACAACTAACAAATGCAACTGCAGTTATAAGCATCAAAGCACAATGTTTAGGACAAACAGCCAATCCGTTGGAACAGTGAGAGGAGTGAACCGGCTTATTTTTCTAAGAATTATTAGAAAAAATACATAAACACATATAAATGAACACTACAACAACAATAACTATAATAATGCAACTGCAACTGTGCTAATGTTTCTGACATAGCAATTGCTTTCTTTTCTGCGTATTTTATTTTGTGATATTTTTTACATGACTGACACCACAAATGTCAGCTAACTGGTTACTGTGGCATTATTTTTGAGGTCTTCCTTTTATCTACATACACCAAATCTAAATTCAAAAGCCCTGGAGCAGGTAAGGAGTGCAGCACAAGTAACCTAGTAAAAAGCGATTCACCCTCTTTAAAAATCCACCGTTTGACTGAAGTAAGCTTAAGGTTAGCTGGCTAGTCAAAAAACTGTCATGTTTGATTTAGCTATGTCATGTGTAAAATTACTCTTTATCTTAAGAGCTGAAACCTGTCTTGTGCTCACAGCAATTCATAAATAGATTACTGTGTGAAAAAAAATGCAAAAAGTTAATTTTAGCTATTGTTTTCAGCTCAGAAATTCCAAAGAGGTGCATTCTTATTAAAAGCCTATTCGAGCTCCAGGGTCTGTGACTGTCTTGGCAAAGACTCCTCCATATTTCAGTTGGTGAGATTTAGAACAGACACTGTCACAAATACTGAATCATTAGTCAGTCTAACCTTGGCAAGCTTCAGCTTTCCTCATAACTCAATCTAGTGCTGTGACACTACTAATCCTGTCAGAAGGAGTCCAGTGCTCAGATAAAGAACAATATCTTCCTAGTGACAGATAGTTCCTCTATTGTTTGAGGTCCCATCTTATTTGCTATTAAGTTATATGCATTAATACAGATCAAAGATCACAAGAAATGGATCTAGACTTCTGAATATATATATATATATATATATATATATATATATATATATATATATATATATATATATATATATAGTGGTGTATTTGCTGTTTGTATTTCTGCCTGAATTTGTTCAATAGACTGCTGATGTTTATAACATGCTTACAGCATGTCATTTAGACAACCAATCACAACTCATTGGCTGATAATGACAAAACTGATTACTTAGGATTTGGTTTTGAATGACAATTTCTTTATACCTGGTGGTACTGAAGCAATCAACATATGCCAATATTACCCTAGTTTATGTTTTACGTTGAGATAGCAAACTTAGATAGATAGCAAATTCCTTTCATACCAACCACTGTAATTAATTGAATTGAAATCTATGGTATAATTCAATTAACATTTTTTCACATTAGGCATAAAATGTGATCTGTTTTGGAGGGTCTTCAGTTGAACAATGCCTTTTTCTTTATTAATGATAATTGATTTCAATGGAAATATGCATGATTTGCAAAACTTGAAGTGAACCAGATTTCTTACTTACAGGAGATCAAGCATGTCAATATTTATTTAAAAAAAGAATTGTGCATAGTTGTTGACATCAAGAACGCTGAAGTTCATTTCATATACTGTTCATTTTATCTAAGCACAGCTAACTTTGTGGAGAGTCACATTTCATACAGAGCCAGCAGTGTCCTAGTTAATCTCTTCACAAAAGTATGAGGGGAAGGAGGCCTGCAGTTTCTCCTATGAAAACCAATATAGTATCGATAAGATCGATAGCGATTTTGATATACAAGTATTTCCGATATATCGGCCAAAATTATTTTCTTTCTTCAGAAATACATAACACAAACAAGCATTCTCCCTATCATTTGTTAGTTATTTAAGAGTCCTCCTTAAGATGACGTGACACAATGCAGCTTAAAAATAAACTTGCAACTTTTAGATTTCACACTGCAGTGTCACAAACACAAATTAACATCTGTGGTAATATCATTTTAAGAATTTAACCACATGGCATGCAGAAGCATCGAAACATAGCACATTACTCATAACTACACCAGAACTTGTTTTTGTAAATAATGTCACAGCATACTGCCGATACATTTAACACTGTTTATTTAGGCACAAGGCTGAAATCGGCTTCCTATTCGCCAGCTTCTTGTTCAAATTTCCCTGTTCCACTTTAAATGGTGCAACAGTACATTCTGGCACCTGAGGCCATTTAAGGTGGAACGGGAAAATTCGAAGTTTAAGTCATTTAGATTTGCCACATTTTCACAACTATGCTCCAAAAGACATGGAATGGCCCCCAAACTCTGGAACTCTCTTCCTCAATCCCACCGGGACTGCTCTTCTTTCTCCTCCTTCAAATCTGACTTTTTTTAATGAGCATTTTTCTTCCTGCTCCACTGCTTAGCTTTTTTTCCCCCACGGTATGTGAAGCGACCTTGGGTTTGTGAAAGGCGCTACATAAATGTAACATGCTCTCTTTGTTGTTGGCACAGTCAGATTAGACATCAGATTATAAAATGGCTTATTACTAATTGAATTAATCAGAGTAACAGTGAAAGGCCACCTAAATTATATTGCCATTAATGTTTTTGTGTTTTTGTGACTCAAACAAAGCACATCTATAAATGTTTAGATTTGTCAGATCATGTTCTGCATATCAAATAAATGCTAAACAAGCACTGAGACATTGTGTTGAAGAACAGAGAAGAAATGTTTAAATAGCAGAAACAGACGCATTCTAACATTAGTCCTAAGTCCAGGGAATGATTTAATGAGTGTTTGTGAAAAACTGCCCAAAGGCCGACATGCTTTTCACCTAACAAGCTCAGATCTGAGTCCAATCAGCTTCACGAGATCCAGCCTCCATCAGCTTCAGGAAATGACCCTCAACCACAACACTGAACTAGCACACACACACACACACACACACACACACACACACACACACACACACACACACACACACATTATGGCCCCAATGAATAGTAGAGATCTGATAAATATTCAATGATGAGGCTTCTCAGTTTTGCACAAGCTGTACATTTCTGTTTAGTTGCCTCCAGTTGCCCAAACAATATCTGCCTTACCACTATTACAATATTTCCAAAGATACACTGAAAGACATATGATTTGAGTCTTAAAAGCTGTTTGTGTGAACTTTTCTGTAAAGCCATGACTAACATCCAGAACAGTACATAAACACATATAATTAGATACAGCAGCCAAAACACAACCTTTTAAGCCCTTTTCTTCCTCTAAGGCAATCTTTAAACTCATTGAGTTACAGAGACACGCCTTTCCTCTTACTTTCACTCTGTGTTTCTCGGGGGATTGCATGCCTTTTAGGCTTATTTGCTATGCTGTGAGTAGCGTTGCATGATAAGCAGACTAATGTAGATGGAAACCAATCAAGCTCTTATGAATAAGAGATAGTAGTGATAGAGTTTCACCCCCTGGAGACTAACACACATTACACGATTATGATGAATAGTAAATAGGATATTCAACACCACAGCTAGATGGGCATACTGCTGGAGAGATGACTCGAGTACAAAAAAACAGAATGAACTGTACTTGTATTAATGAAACACAACAGTATCAGGTGATATAGGATTAGTATCATCAGCACTATCACAGAGGCTTAAAAATTTGAAGAAACAATATAGGAACTTCAGTTCAGTTCAGCCAATAATTATAATCTGTGTAACCCCTAAGCTTATAAGAACCTTGGGAAGCCTTGGGTGCAATAATACATGATGAATGATAAAATGTTTCTTTCTTTTTTTAACAAACTGTTTTTCTCCTAGATAAATCCTTGGAACCATCTAAAGCTAGGGCCCAACTACACACTCAGTCAAGCTCTCCCAATGCATTGGTTTTAAAACAGACAAACATTTCTTTTCAAACATATTTCTTTACAGTCAAATGAAACAAATGCCCATTAAAACTGATCGCACAAAATAATGTGATTATTTGATATTAGTACATACCCATTCAGTCCAATTTCTGCAGACCAATCTCATTACTGTCAGAAAGAACGTGGTTCACAGGCAAGTCAATTTTCCACTTACTCAAAATGCAGTTAATTGGCCAAGATATGTTTGGTGTCTGAAGACTGTCTCTTCAGCTTCACAGAGGGGCTACAGGGCTAATACAGCTAAAAAGATGTGGATGTCACTTAACAACTACTACATTAGCCCTGTATCTCCAATGCAAAACTAAAGAAGCAAACCTAAAACAATGAGTGCCTTTACATGCACTTAATAATCCGATAACTGCAGAAGATCAGATTTTGTCAGGAATCCGATTAGCGTGTTTACATTCACATGAGTAATCAGATAATAGGAATACTGTCAGTGTACATGAGTCAAACAGTAATGGGTGTCAAACAGTAAAGCTAATTAACCCAGAGAAGAAGATATGAGGTAAATGTAAAACTTCATGCTGCGGCTTTGTTTTTTCAAATATTGAGACACTTTAACTGAAAATACGAACATGCATCATCTAGAAGATGAAGAATATATGTAGCTGGTTTCAGCATTGGTCCAAAAGCGCTTTGCTGCATCTCATGACAACACTGCTCTCTTATTTCAGGTATCAGCAACTGTTTTCTCACATGCACAGACTGAGAAATTCGAGTAAAAGTATACATGCACTGAGAAATCTGATTGCTGAACTAAAATCCAGTTCTCTGTTTCAGATTTCTTAATCAGATTTCTGGATCTTATTCCAATCTGAGAAATCAGAGTGCGCTGCTTACATTGACGATTTGAATAAACAAATAACTGCAGAATTATGATTATGATCAGACTATTAAGTGCATGTAAACACACTGAATGAACATGTCTTTGCTGATCAACTACATTTGGCACATTGGGAAAATTGCACATGATGTAAGTGAACTGTTCCTTTAACAACACCTATTTTCCTAATGAACTCCCAATAAAACATATAATGACTGATGAGTTTTAAACTGAAAGTGATCATAAGTTTTTCTATCTTATACATTTAGTATGTTGTAGATAATGAAATTTATACATGAATGGGCTTCCAAAACTCACTTGCTGCAATGCTAAATCATCCTTAGCAAACAGCCTTAATTCAGTCTTATTTCCATATTTTCAAATTAATTTTTCTAGATCTTCATGTTGTTAAAGAGTTAAGTTTATAAGGTTGGTAGATGTTTTGCATGGCACACAAGGGTCATTCCACTGTTGACATGGGATAATGCTTGTAATAACCATAACATTATAAATTGAGATTTAAATTGTGATTTGGATAACCAGGCTGGATTTGTTTATTTCCACTTACTTCAGGTGATGGAAGATGTGTTGTATTTGCATAGGGGTCATTTTAAAATGTGTCAGTGGTTTGCTGGGGCGTAACACCCATTTACACACATAAACAAACATACACACATGTAAGGATCACACAAATTACAGAGAGTGAGAGTGGTCGACGAAAAGTAAAACTGTGGCAGTCACATGATCACTCCTTGTCTCCTAAGTATAAGTGGACGGATCATATAGAAGATCATTCAGGTAGTAATATAGGCAATGCTCCACATTAAGCTGTTAGACTCCAAACATTTAGCAGCTAAAACTAAAACTAGTTCTTTTTGCAGTTAATATTTTTAATCTACTTGGCAAATTTATTTTACAATTTGGAAGTCTCATTGCATTTAATATGGCTCTTTTGATTGATAAATCAATGTTTTAATCCATTTCAGAAAGAATGCACGATGTACTCCTGAGATACACAGTCATGTGTAAAAGATTTTCTAAGTGAAAAATAAGCACACATCCTCTATAGAGTACAAACTTTGCACATGCATGTTTAATGCAAAACTACTGTTTATTTACTGAAATTAACATTTCAGGGGGATAATTGGGGGGGGGGTGACTAAATGTGACCTGTGCGAAAGTTATGGTACATTTTTTTTTCTTTTCAAATTTGTTAACCTCAGCAAATAAACACAAATTGCTAAAATTTGCAGTGTGTTTACTTTAGAGGATGTGCTAAATTATTTTCTTAGAAAATCAACAAAACATGTCATTTGACCAAGGGTGTTAAAACTCTTGCATATGATTGTATAACATTTAGCATCAAAAGGATAAAAGATAGATATAGATGTGTTTTTATCCACATGGTCTAGCATTATATTAAAGTAAACCGTTTACCTACTGACCTACTGACATGAGGAAGAAGACTTTGCTGGACCAAAGACATTTAACTGATTCCCTGAGTAATGTTATTGTCCTTGATGTGGCTGAAATCTATTTGGTAATTAAATTAAAATGACGTCTGAGAGTTTTGAACCACAAAAGTGGTCCTCAGGGTAAATGCATATTTTAAAATATACAAGATAAACACTACTAAACTCACTGATCAGCCATCAAAATGGCTCAGTCCCAAATTGCAACGTAAGCAATGCAGCCTCCCTCCAGTACTTTGTAATTGCTATAAACAAATCCATCTGCTATAACTGGTCCTATTTTGAAACAATTTTGGGTAATATATCACCGATAAGCTTGCATTACTGTGGACTTTGCCAAAGAGAGCATTAAAGGCACGGAGGCGGTGCTTGTGAGAATCCTTTTGAATAAAATTAGAAATGAGACTGCCCTACATTCCTATCCAATTGGTAGAAGACCAAGAAGTTCTCTCAGCTTCTAACTGCTTGAAGTAATAGCATCAGGACTAAATTTATAAAGGAAATAACTAGAACATAAAGTTTCATATTGAAACTGCAACACAAGAGAGCATTTAGTATCTCAGAGTAAATTTAGAAACATACTTTCCTGAACTAATGCTTAAAATTGTAACAACAAGTGTGTTCAGTTAGTACAACCCTGAATTACAGCATTTCTCGTTGCATAATTTCTTTTTCTTCCAGTATGCATTTCCTTTACTCAGCAAACTGGAAAGGCTGGCGGGTAGAAAGCATATCATTTATGCCATTCCATTGCTTGGGACTTTATGGGCTCAAAGAATTGCCCTTTTTAAAACAAAGAGAGAATTGTATGTAGTTCTTTGGTTAAAATCTTTAGAGAAAATGTTTGATGTCTACTTATTTTAATACAGACTTTCTACTTATACTACTGATAAATTTTACTGCAAAATGAAAAAGCTGAAACATACTTGATCAACAGCAATACACATTTCAACTTAAAAATAACAACAGGAAGTTTTAATAAAGCCACAAAAATTAGTTCATATCCCTACACTGCATCCTGTCCTCTTTAAACAATTACATCTACTGCATATTGGATTTAGAAAGTAAAGAACAATTTATCCCTTCAAAATGTCTGAAGAGAGCTCAGAATGATTGCTGCTGAGTAGGTGTTAACCTGTTTCCAGTGATTTTCCTGATATAGCCCAGCTTATGGACAGCATCATTATTCATATGCATGAGGAATCATTCTTCAACACTCAGCCATCAACATTATTTGTTTCAGTTCTTCAGCACAGTTTGGGGACTCATCCAACATTCAGAAAATGAGGAGACAGACAAACTCAGGTTCACATGCGTACACAGATGCAGACACCTGCAGTACCATTAACTAGTAGATTTATGCATTTGTCATGGACAGGCGTTGTAACTATCTTTAGAGTACATTTTGTGATATTTGTTGTGTTTTTATATATATATATATATATATATATATATATATATATAAAACAATATATATATAAAAATATATATATTGAGCGAACACCAGCATCAACTTCAGCAGCAGAACTTGCCCAGAAATCATTGCAATCTGACGCATTTCCCCTTTCATACCCTGAAATAATGGCAGACAAAGTTCTTTATAAGCCATAGCAATAAACTACTTTAAAATTTAAACATCTAATTGCAAATGTTAAACATTTTAACATTTCAAAACTATAACATAACAAGACTGCTGATTATCACTTTCTTCTCATAGTTGGCTGGATAGCAGGATAACAAGAACAAAAAGAAAGGCATTTCATCACAGTTCTACTCCAAGTTTATACTCACACATGTTATGTACAGGATTTTGCCTGGCTAGCCGATTAGCGCGCTGAGGCTAACCTGCCAAGGGCGAGTATACTCCATTTCAATAACATAGGTGTGACGTGCACCCACATGGTGAGTCAAAGTGGGTGAGGGTAAATTATAAAAGACCTGAAACGGGGCTATTGCCTAAACTAATAATATACACTCAATTGTATCTCTTTTTGTGCAGAACATATTTACAAGATATACAGTCTACACTGCAAAAAGAATTAAACCCTTGTAAGTGTTAGAACCTCCTTTAGCGGCATTAAACTCTAACATTAACTGCAGGTGGAATTTTAAGCTTATTCATCATTAAAATGATGCCTCGATCCACTGATATTTATTTTCAGGTCATGTCAGATCTCAAATGGGTTGAGGAATGCAAAGCCATTAGTAAATGCATGGAGATTAGCCTGCCTTCTGCCATTGTAAAACCATAATGCCCTTGAACAATATTGTTCCATTTAGGAAGATTACATTCAAAATACATATTATAGACACACCTCATCACTCTACTCATGCCTATATGAAGAATTTAGCAGAAGCAAAGGGTTCAGTTATTACAGAAATAATATATTAGACTGCAGCAAATGTGGGAGGAGTACTGACAGGACGTGACAGGGCTGGGTGAGGCTTGGCTTTTCATTTCAGCTCAGATTTTGGCACCTTCTCGCAGACCCCCAGTCAGCTTCTGGCAATATCTGCATCCGTTCAAACTGTATGCCATCTGAATGAGGAAAAATATTGTGACCTAAGATTCATTGCAGCTGCTTTTCAGAGGAAGATAAAAATGTACATCAGATTGCATGACAAAGCTTGGTCGTGAAATGGCAATTTATCGCTTACAGTCAGCATCTGTGACCATTTTAGGACTGCTGACGACTTCAAAGTTGGCTGTCTAGTGATGCAGCTGATGCTTGTAGTGCCATCTTCTCTCATTTCACACTTCCATGTCCATGACAAACCAGTGCTACATGTCAAAAACATTAGCACACCTCATCTGATAATACAAAAGCGCAGAGGTTGTGGAGTAATCCACCTCATGGCATCAAATGCCTCTCCTGTAATATCTCACCCACTACAACCTCGTCCAGTGAAAGCAGATCGGCTTCAAGAAAAAAACAGTGAGAAAAAAATATGTGATCCGTTGAACCGGCTCAGCTTTAGCTGCCTTTTGTGTAATTATATAGAACATATGGGGGCGTCACAGCACTGGAGCAGTATGGAGGCCAGTGCCTACCCAGAATTCTGAGCGGCAGGGAAGTTCTAATCCACCTTCTGCCCACTCTCCGTCACCCTGCCACGGCTGATGGGCTCCGTTCTATTTCTGTGAGGCAGGCAGGTCGGGCTGGGCTAAGGAAGAAGCACACTAGGGGCTAAGATGTCCTTCATCCAGCATAAACGAAGCAGCGGAGGCCAGCTATCAGGCATTTGCGCAACCCATATGCTACGCTGCGAATGTGAAGCACATAATCAAAGTGGCAACCTGAGTGGTAAGACACTGAATAGATCTGGTGTGCAAGCTTTGAAGGATGAATCAGTGGATTTCTCAAATTGAGGTGGTATGCAAATCAACATAAAGCTTTACTTTAACATTGGTTTCCAGTCCTGGTCCGAGGGTGCCCACCTTGGGGTGTGCAATACAAACAGAAATTTAGATCACAATTTTTTGTACCAAAATATAATATAATAAAAATAAAAAAATATAAGGCCACAGAAACTTTTACAGGATCTAGAACAATTACTATAGAGTACTATTTAACTACTATTATATCTTACTAAAAAACTGTGAGGATGCAAGATATTATAGATCTTATGTGATTTGAAAGTATTATAGATCTATATAGTATAGTATATAGTACAATATATAGCATAGTAGAGTATTTACAGTGCTACAACTAGTGATTCACACACAAGCTATTCCATCCACTGTTCAGATGCTAACTGTACAAATGCTAGCAAAAGGAGTAACTTCTTCATTTCTGGACATTTCTGGAAAAAAAGCTTATTGGTTATTTCAAAGATATACTGTTCCCATGATACAGTAAAATCACAGAACAACCCCATACCAACACTTACTTTTACATCAGTGTATCTCCTGGTCTATGTCTGCACTGCACATTTTAGTGTTTTCCCTGCTCTAGCAAGGCGGCATCAACTCACGAACAGCTCATTAATGAGCTGATTAGTTAGATCAGGTGTGTTAGATTAGAGAAAACAGCAAAACATATAGGACGTACTTCAAGATCAGCGTTTGGAATCACTGAACTAAAAGTAATATCTCTCTGCTATGTTAATACAACAAATCCAAGTTTTTAAGTCTAATTACTTTAATTTAAAAACTCCTTTGCAGGTACTTGGGCCTTTTAAGCAAAGTATGCTACCGAGGAACTTGCACAAAAATCATCTGAACTCATCTAACTGTTTGTATTTATCCTCTTTTTTGGCCTCTGTGCAGGCAGTAAACCTTAGTACTGATGAGTCATTTCCCTGCACTACTGACACATAAAAGAAAAGAAAAAAAACTATCCTCCTTCCTGCACTGCGCACCTTTCTTACTCACAAACGCGTCTTAACTCTGTACTGACATCACTCTGTACCTCTTACTGTGGGCACACGCGGCATGACTAACCGCAGAAGACCATTATTATCAAGGAGGACACACGCAAAAGGGAAAGTGGAAACCCACTCAGAGATGATGCAAGTTCTGAGGATTTTCACTCACAGAAGGAACCATTGTGTATCTCTCAGAATATACTCTGATGACTTTGATTCAAGCTGTCTTCTCCCTGCACAGACTCCATTCACAAATGGATCAAAAAGTCTCACAAACGTTCGGAAGAATTATTAAAAACATCTTGTTCTCTTGGTGACTCAAGACTTCTGTGAAAGCCACTGTCAGACTGAAAACTCTCAAAAACTGTCAGACAAATAGACAAACCCATGGCTACTGGACTGCTTTTACTGGATCCTCCTTTCTGCATGGAAAACTTTGTAGATTTGAAGGTGTCACAACATTAACTGGTCATCATGACCATGCTTTCTTTTGGTCTGGAGTTGGGACAAGTTTTTATGAGGCTAGGTCTGTTCAGCACAACCTTTTGCTAGATTAATTACCACAATATGAGCATTTCAACTTCCCCAGGGTTCAATGACAATAAGAGAGGTATTCAACTCTAAAAACAATCTGTATTCCATTTAATGGTACTGCAGCGTCTTCTCACTGTACACAGAAGGCAGTGAGAGTTAGCCTTGGAATAATGAGCTCATGGTTCTCCAGCATTTGTGCATCAGTATTTGCCTTTAAGACTTTAAAGGACATATTTTCAAGCCCAGTTTTGGACTAAATTACAGACAGATTCCATAGTCCTTTTTGGCATAAGATTTGGTACAAGAATACAATGCATTTAATAATAACCAATGGACTTTATATCAATAGTAAATGCTACTCCCTTTTCCTACAGGTTACATTTGCAGCAAAAGTTCATCTGCATTCATGCATTCTCTCACAGCTTCTTTGCATTTATCATCATTGACTGGCAGCTTATTGTTCTTACCTCCGCATAGCCAGACTGACTTGTTTGGGAATGAAGAGAAGTTAGACACTTCAAATTGATCCAGTGGTAAAATATGCATGGATCAGATGAGTTGCAAGGCTGTTTTGTTTTCGAATAGCTTTGTGATTCTGCCAATAAAGTGTAAGAAAACAAAACGTCATTTAATGAAGAGCATACAAAGTGATATCTACACTGAAGTTCCATCACCACAGCAAACCTATACAGCAGCTACTGACCATTATTACAAAGTAACATTTTAATTTAAAAAAAAAAAAAAAAAAATATATATATATATATATATATATATATTTTTTTTTTTTTTTTTTTTTTTTTAAATTAAAATGTTACTTTGTAATAATGGTTATAATAATATGTAAATAATATAAAATAATATAATAATATGTTAAATATATGTAATTATATATATATATATATATATATATATATATATATATATATACACATATATCCTCCGGGTTCTCTGGTTTCCTCCCACACTCCAAAGACATGCAGTCAGGCCAATTGGACATGCTAAATTGCCCCTAGGTGTGAGTGTGTGAGTGACTGTCTGTGTCTGTCTGTCTGCCCTGCGATGGACTGGCAGCCTGTCCAGGTTGTATCCTGCCTTCCGCACGATGACCGCTGCGATAGGGCTTAGAAAATGAATGGATGGATGTATATATATATATATATATATATATATATATATATATACATATGTTACTACAATTTCTACTACTTCTAAACTGTTTTGATTTTTAAAAAAAGCCAATAACTGTGTTCTTACAAGCAGGGATGGACCTTAGCACCACCTAGTGCCAGCTATCTAGCACCACCCGAGAGGGCACTGACAGGCTGGTGCCCAGCTCAGCACTTCCTAGGCACCCTCACCTCAGCAATGCCAACTGACACAGAGGGCACTGAAGCAAAATGAGAAAAAGCCTTGCAAAGCCTTGCAGTTCTCTATACTCCTTGGCGCCAAGCTTGGCAGCTTTGCCTCCCAGGTCTCACCTCCTGTTGTGGAGCATAGCCACAGGGCCAGACCTCATATTCATCCCTGGTGCCCATACTGTGCAAGGCGAGGATTGAGATGGCTCTGGGATGGAGAACAGGTCTGAATAATTCTGGAAAAAGATCTAATTGTGATTTTTCTGATATTGGAATATTAGAGTTGTTTTTAAACATATAAATGCAGTTGTTTTCTATAAATTAAACTCCAGGCCCTTTTTGTGCCAATAAAAATAACAAACTCATTCATTTTTTTTGGACTTGAGGCTTGAACCCTGATTGTAGCATGCCAAACTGCCAGTTAATGAGCTTTGCATGATTAGCGTAAAATTCCTCACTTTTAACATCTTAAAATAATGTTATTAATGTGGAATATAATTAAAATGGAAAGTTTTGCAAGCTGAAAATTGTAGACTTTCAATTTGCAATTTCAATGTTAAAAACCAACCGCTCTCACAGCTCAGGCAGTGACAGTGGTTTGGGGAAGGAGAGTAGGCACTTTCAAAAGGGGAACAGAGCAGACAGACTACAGAGGTGGTGGGCAAGCAAGCAGCAGATGGGAAATCAACTGAGCTGAAAAGTTCATGAGTTGAAAAGCATGATTGTGCTGAGAAATTTCTATGTCTAAATGAGCTGTCATTTGGTAAGAGGATTCAAAGTACAACACTGAGACACACAAGGAACTAAGAAACTTAAGACAAATTAAAGGCTCTGACACAACATAAAAAAACAAGACTTCACAGAGTGCACATAGCATGGCCATCGCAATACCAGTATTGGAGGATGTGATATGTAAATGAGACTGCTAACCAATTGCACATTTTTACTGTGTCCTGTGAGCATCTTGACCAATCACAGTTTCAGTGTGTTTCTGTGGGTAGTCTGATGCATGAAGGCATTCATGTAATTCAGCAAAAGTAAATTATTACATTACATTATTACATTACACCAATGCTTTTAAATATTAAAAAGTATACAGTAACCACAATATGTAGTAATACAACAGCAGTACAACACAGCAGACAATAATGGAGAACATATACAGGTGTGTTAACAGTCATCTTAGTAGGTATCTGTATTAACTGAAGAGAAAACTCTTCTCCCTGATTTTGGAAAAACTGGAATTCTTCATTCAACTTGCCAAATCCTTTCCCCAGACAAGACAATTTATTCAGTAAATAAGTACACCTCCTAAAGCACCAAAAAAAAACCAATACATCTTGCATACATCTTAATACTACCTCCAGCTTAATCAGATGAAATGATAAACTAACATTTGCTCAATATAAAAGAATTCACACAATATGGAGGATATAACAATTATATACACTTCATACCCTCATTTAAGACTACAAAAGGTTGTCTTTACCAAGAATACAAAAGGTGATAAGCCTGGGAAGGTTCTCCTTCAAAGTGTGCACAATGTAAAGGCTCTACACAAAGAACCACATGTCCAGCCCAAGAACTATTTAGGAATCTTTACTTCTAAGGGCGAATTAGTCAAAAGGAACAATAGAAATCCCGAAGAAACCTACTCAACCACATCAGTCTCTGACTAATTTACGAGTGTGATTCATGAGGATGATGTATTTAGGTGAGCTCCTCTGTGAGAGTGTCTTATTATGAAGGACTGTGATAAAGCTCTCTGAATAGAGCTAACCAGAGAGTCCCACAGGACTTCTAATCAATAGAGAATATAAAAGCTCCTAAAACAATAGGGCACTAATGAGAAGAAAGATAAGAAAACAAAGAATGGATGCGCAGAGAGGAAAGAAGGTTGAAGGCTTGGGAGAAGTTAAGGCACAAATAGAATCAATATGAAAGTAGATGTGGTCATTCATGTAATTCAAACTATTGGTGCTTTCTTCTCAACTGTGCACAGCGAAGCATAAAGGAAGTTTTACCATGTGCATTATTACTTAAGGTTTAAACGCTCATGAGGCTTAACACTCACATACTTACAAGCAAAAGAAACTGTACCTGCCACAGAAAGCAGCTCAAGTGACTACATAAAATGTGCATAAAACATGTGTAAAAATTGCATTAGGCGCATTACAATCACTGCAATACTGACAACATTGCCACAACTTCTACAAAAAAAAATCACAAATATTATCATAAATATTTAATGTCACCCAGCCATATCTACAGTATGTGTAAGAAAGCTGACATGATAGTGTTTTTCTCCAGGTTATGATATTTCATCTAGAATTGAACCAAATCATAACATTAACATTGAAGGACAAGCTTATTCTAAAGTCCTTTTAATCACTATAGTGGCAGTACTTTGTATAAAAGTAAAGAACAAAAATGGCCCAGAGATGAATTTAGTAAACTTAATCCAAGCGGCTTGGTTACTTTGTGCTTAACTGCCTACATCTTGCACTTGCGTTTCTTCTCTGTGCTCTGATGCCAGTTGCAGTTTCACTCTTCGATCAAAGCACCGCACAAATGGCCTGCCCACCTCAATCTAGCAATCAATCAAACCGATGACATGGCTGCTGAGAGTCCAGACGGCAGGATCCGTTCACATTCTGATCACGCATGCATCCACACCCATCTTTCAAATGAAATCAAGTTGGAATGCAAAAATTATCCTAAAGGAACCATTTTAATTTCAGCTGTAGATGGAGTAGAGTATTACGTTTATGCAGTAACACTTATGCTAAATTAAACTGAAACAAGGAGGAAAGCTGTTATTATTCATGCAGAATATGAAGAAAAACAATGTTTTGGTTAGGGTTGTAGATGCATTATTTCTGATCTGATAATTCTAGTCCAAAGTAACAAAAGTTATTTTAACAAATAACATCTATTGCTATTATCATCGTATCTTCATCAGTATAATGATGAATTTACACATGAGAAATAAACATCGAGCCAGACCTTCTTTTCAGCCCTCTGCACATGACATAAACATGTAAAGATCTGTGACATGGTTCAGACAAGGGCACAAGCACTTATGTGATGCACCAGCACGTAGTACCCCATTGTTTTTTTTTGTTTTGTTTGTTTGTTTGCTTTTGCCAGTGGAGATTACCATGACCCAGCCGACTTATATATGCTGGGGTAAAATGATGTGGGAAAGTGAAACTCTTCCTAAGCTAAATTCATTCTTGTAATGTCAGATGAGATTTATTGCATTTTTAAAAACTGTTGAAACTGACTGTCCAATCACAAAAAGTAACATAGTAAGTTTTAACAGTCTCTGCTGCTCTGTTCTGTCTTTGTGGCTGTTTTTTTCCATATGATTAAAGGAGCTAAGGACATCTAAAGGTCACACAGACAGCGTCATAATCAGAGAAAAATCTGGACACCAGCAACGCTGCTGTGTCTGATCCACATGTACCACTGTAACACACAGTAACATGCCAGTACGATGTCAGTGCTGACCCAAATAATAATACTTGCTCTGTGGTGGTATTGTGGGGATCCTGACCATTGAAAAAAAGGGTAAAAGAAGGCTAAAAAAGTATACTGAGACACAGATGGACTACAGTATGTAATTGCAGAAATATGTGTGCTAAGTGGTAAGTGAAGCTGATACAATGGACAAAGAGTATAGGTAAGCTGAGGACTAAGCAAAGTTCTGTAAGTAGCCTTCATATAAACTACAAAGGTGGTCTGGACCAACCCATCCACCCCAAAGCCTGTTATCATAGTTACAGTGAGAGGACACACATTTCCAAAGTAAACATGGTTTATCTCTTTTAAAATACATGAGCATGAGCACATCAGCATCATCTTGGCTGAGGACTGGAGTGACTGCTAGTTGACTAAGTTAATCAGCCAGTGAGTGACAGTATATTAACAATAAGCTTAAGCTACATTAACAAGAAGGCTTTCTGTAGCCATAGTGTACAAGTAGATTGAATGAACTAACTTCCCCCTCTGCACGTTGGCCCTGCAGTTTCTTTCTCTAATTTTGTGTGTATTAATTTCTTATCTTTCTTATAATGTTTTCTTTCACATAACCCTTCTCCCTTTACTTTAGGCTTTTAGGGGTTTTCTCTCCATCTCTGTCTATCCTTCACAATTTAACTGCCCTGGTTATTTCATCATGCATTGTTCTGGTTTCAGTGGCATTTGTGGGACTGGCCAATGGCCCATTAGAATTCTACTTAGAATGCAGAGGGCCATTAACATGTCCAGACATGCACACTCCTATATTCACCTGACATACAGTTTGTCCCAGGCAGTCTCCATTTATTTTATGTAGTGCTACATTAGAAACAACAATGTATTTCTCTCTTTCTCAGTCTCTCAGTGGCCCACCAGGAATTCTCCTTAGAATGCCAAGGGCTCCCCCCTTGTGGACAAACTTGTTAAACGTATGTGAGTGAGCGAGAAGCCAGCTCCAACCAACTACCTGGGAGCAAAATGTACAAATAAATTAAGTCTCTTCTACGTAATTTCTTGGCTAGTCTAAATTAGCTAGCAAAGGCTAACTTAAATGACCTGTGACCTATCACAGCAGCAGTCACACATGCTACCGTTGTTCACATGACTGACCAATTTCTTACTTGCATTGGTAACTAACAAGCAAGCAAGGAAAGTTTATTTATATAGCGTTTTTTACGACAGGTGTTGTCACAAAGCAGCTTTACAGAACAATCAGTATTACAGAAAGAAAGAAAAGAAAAATCTGGGTCCAGGCCTCCATGATCAAGCCAGTGGCAACAGTGGCAAGGAAAAACTCCCTAAAAGAGGAAGAAACCTTGAGAGGAACCAAGACTCAGAAAGGGAACCCATCCTCCTCTGGTCGACACCAGATAGCAAACATTGTTACTATGAAGTATTATAGAACAGTAACACTTATCAAAGTGGTTACAGTAGATGCTTCTGGTTGAAGATACCTTCAACAGATTCAAAGTCTGACCTGTGGCAGAAAATAAAAGCGAAACAAGTCTGTTGTCATGATGTCACTAAAATGCTGTAGCTATGCTGCTGTTAATCACCATGTGGGCCATGGTGGCCAAAATATCGTTTAATTTTGAATCATGTCAAACTGTTGCCAAAGCTGAACATCCAGAACCAGCCACAGTAGAAAGATTTGTATCTCTCTTTTCAAAATTTAGGGTCATATGCTCAAATCTTTAGAGATTTACAAGAGTTTGTGAGGGGCATGCTTAAGAGGCAAATTAAAAAGGGGATTTGAAAATCATGTTGTCTCTCCCACCTAGATGTGCGAAAAAGGGACATGATCAGAAAATGTAAGGTCTTTTTTCACATTGTACATCCGTTGTCCCTAAAAAACAAAATATCAGAGCTTTGAGATGGAACAAAAGACTTGTTAAAAATACTGCGGGAGATTTAGTTCTGTTCAAAGTTGCACTGCCACAACAGCAAACCAGAAAAATCAACACGCAAGCTGGCTTGCTGTTCCGGTAGAATTCTTAATAGTATACCGTTTATACAATTACATATATAACTAAATACTAGCATAACCAGAGGACATAACTATTCAGAAAATAAACACTACTGCTCCTGCACTCCCAAAAATCAGATCTAAGTTAGCCTTCAGTCAGCACTGAGAGAATATCAGCCCATGCTTTTTTGTTTCTCAGCACTGCAAGATTGAATATAAATAAGATTAAATAGACTCATGCCACCGTTGTCAAACATGCAAGCTGAACATGTAAGCAAATGTTGATCCTTCTCAATAACTGATTTACCATTCACTACTAGATTTGTTACATTTTGTCACACTGACACTGGGGTTTCATTTTGCTTCATAGGGTTTTCAACCTTTTAGAGTTGGATTATCAAAATAGTCTTTTTAAGCAAACAATCCCACTACAGCAATACAGGTCAGGAAATTATATTTATTTAAAGGAATGGATACCCCAAAAAATTCTGGGTGAAACAGATTTCTGTTGTAATTGCATGTCTTCCATTACTTTCATTAGTTAGTTTTTAGCTACATTAGTTAGCTCCATCATAAACTTTGGACATTAAACGCACTTTAATTGATCTACTACATTTGCAGTAAGGGGCAAATATGCAAAGTGTGATCCGATGCCAACATCCAACATATTCTTGTAAATACCTGATGATGCTGATGGTCATGTTAAAACAAACATTTATAAAATATATGAATTCAATATACATCTACCTGGATTAGCAATACAGATATTATATATAATATATCTGTATGTAAAAATGATCTGTTAAAATATGCTAATATATATAAATAGGAATTTACCAATATTAGCATATTTTAATACATTGTTTTTTAGATACTGGCATATGGATATTAAATTCAGCCCTTAGATATTTACAAAGATTGTTATTTTTAATACCTTGTTCTTTTTAAGTTTTAATCATAAAAACTGAAATTTTCATTTAATTATTAAAACAATTGAAAAAAAACTTTATTCAAAATTCCTAGTCTACGTTTTAAAATACCTACTGAAACAAATAATTTAAGGCCATAACGCGGCCTTATTTTAGCCACACCCCAGCATTTTAAAGCAGGAAGAGAGATTGCAATTTACATTTTGAGTAGTTATAATTGTTTTAGTTTTGACAAAATGGAATATTCAATCATTTATTTTAACAAAATAAAAATAATTATCGTTCTGGTTCTAAGATCATTCAAAGCAAACATATCTAATTTTAAAGGCCAAGTCATTTAAAAGTCTGAAATGTGTTTTCAACTCTGACTTTTTTCCAGTTATGATCCATATAAGCCTTGATTCAAATGCTAAAGAGTTTTGCAGGAAAACAAGGTGGCAGAACAACTAAGGCGCCAAATCAGGATCTAGGCACAGGCAGTTCATTTATAGCAGGCTTAATATCCTTAAGATTGTGTGTTTTACCCTCTTGATAAGGGAAACACTGAACACACTGAAGCAGCAGGCCTGCATATTACAGCAGGGAATATTACAGAAGGTCAATCCCTGTAATTGAGAATACAATCACAGGTTATCTTGAGAAAGTACCAGGAAAGTACTTTAAGAGAAACGTTCCTTTTTAAAATTCAAAACAGAAGGATGAATTCCAATTAGTGGGACTTGAAACTTCTGGGAAAGGAATGTCTCAAGTTTTAAAGCTGATGAAAGAATTGTGTTCCATAAATTATTATTAATAAAATATTTGGAAATGACATTGGAAAACTCAGTTATCGTAAACAGAGTTAAAGTGAAAAAACATATGAACTGTGCTGTATTACTAAGCCAAAGCTAAGCTTTACAACCATCTCCAACCCTTTCTCCATGTTTTCAGCCAATTCAGTTATAAAACATGACATGTTTGTCTCTGAGAATTTGCAGAAACTGGAAACTACCTCTTGGCAGGTACAGTCATAGTAAAATTTTACAGCTCTAATGGAGCTGGTTTACTTCTAACAGTTTGCAGTGTCAAAGCTCTATATGAATCTACATGCTGTAGATTACAAATTACAAGGCGGCAAAAATAGCATTAGAACCGATAACACTCCACAAGACGCTTTCAACACATCCTCCTTTATTTCACAGTCGGCATAGCGAATAGGGAAACCACCATGCAGCCACCAGGGATGGACCACCTATAATGAGCTTTCCTGCCCTTGGCAACTCAGACTATTATTAACCTCTGGCTGGCCAGCCTTAATCAGTCCCAGCTCATTAACCCCCTCCAATTCTCCTGTCACCCTGACCCAGGGGCTCAGAGAGCATCTCTAACCCACTTTCAAGTAAGACTGCACAATATATAATTTATTAATTGTTGGTGAAATACTGTTTTTGCAATAATTATATCGGCAAGGCATGCCATATATAAATTAGGGCTGTCCCTATTGATTATAATAGCAATGAAGCAATTCATTTCATTTTGATGATTAAACAAACAACGAACCATGCATAGCCTTCTTTCAGGGATTTTATAATGTTGTACTGGGAACAAAAAACAAGAAAGCCATTTACAAGACTTCATAAAAATAAATAAAAACACAATGTGGCAAAAATGCCTATAATTCAAAATCTTACCAGATCAGTTCCTTAATGTAGGAGTAATCAGGACAATTTAACATATCTGCACTGTCTGAACAGAACTATGTACTTCCAAAATGTTAACTTTATAGAAAAATGGCATTTGTTTGAGTATAAGTTAATGAAACAAGAAGCAATAACAGTCCACCAATATTATTTAAAGGGTCTGTATTAAACAAGTTTGTTGTACTTGTGTGGTTCTATTTATCAAACACAGTTGCAATTAATTTTTAGATGCCCATTTCCTAATCTCTTTTTATCTTACAATTTAAACTGGTTATTTTCACTGCTGTACCTTTAACAATGATATATGTATATGAGCTCTGTTCAGACTGGCTACCTTGTATTATGCCTCATTTAATAAGCACTTTGGACTGAAACACTCCTCAGAACTCCAGTGCAAATAGGTAAAGATTATAGGCTAACTAGGCAGATATATATGTAAATCTGTACGTCTTTATTATGTGGTTATATAAGGACAAAGTGGACTGGAGAGTAAATGATATGTTTTGAAAAAATGTGTTTTTCTATGAAATGGGCCCTTTAATCTATTGTAAGGTGTATCACAAATGCAATATGCAGCAATATAATGATAATATGGTATTTTTTTGGGTATATAGGGCTGCTCTACTTTCCACCTGCCTTGACCAACTGTGTTGAGGGGGAAAACCCCACCAGCTGTCCAGCTCTGGGCTGGTGATGGTGCTGGGACTGAATTGTAAGTGTTTTTAATCCAGCAGTGGCACGGATTCAGATGGCCAGACTGGGAGGAGGAGCTGGAAGGTTGATCTAAACATCTGATGGTGAACAGATGCGGAGCCATTAAAATGGCTGATTAGGGTGGAATTCGTTTAGCAGCGTTATATAAGCTTTGTCTAAATTTGCTTTAGTTTGGGAGAATATGACTTTAAAGCCGAAGGAAAAATTAGGGTTATGACATATTAGACACTAATACCTGTTAGAAAAATGCATCAATGGGCCCTAAATCCAATTTGCTTACATAGTTATAGCACAAAGCAAATGCAAGAGTGAGCCACATTTAGCCAGTAACCATGCATTCAAATAAAACATTATGCAGTCATTTTCAAACGGGAAACGGAATTTAGCTGAAATCAGCCATGCTGTTGGCAAGCTAATAGATAAAGAGCAAACGATAATAACAGCCATTAATCTGCGGTGTGTGTAAAAGTAGCTAGCATTACAGCACAACATAAACAACTGCAACAGCAAGTGACTCTTTGCCCTATGTTTACTTACTGCACTGCATTTTATATTATCTTTATATTATATATATTATCTGTTTACTCCCAACACTGTGAAGTAAGTCTTCCAAAAAGAATTCATAAGAATGGATAATAAAGCTGTAATAAAGGCAAATGGTGGACACACTGAATCTTAGCTGAGCTGTTGAGGCCTCTGTAATTGTCTATTGAATTCAGCTTGTTTTCAATGATGCTGAAAAATTAATTACTTGTAAATGATGGTTGTTTTGACTGAAAATTAAATAACTAAAAGGGTGATCTCTGGCTTTTGCACAGTACAGAATATCTCAGTAATGTATACTCCATGAATTCACAGTGAGTGACACTCTGTCCCACAGTCTTACAGACAGTCATGGAAAACAAGACGCATGGCTGCATCTGACATTCATAAGGACAGTGAATTCATAAAGAGGGTGAATCCAGAGAGAGAGAGAGATAAAGAAAGAGACCATATGTATGTAACACTGCTGGAGTGAAAATAGCATGCAGAAAAAACACTAACGGGATTGAAAAATATTCCATGACAGTGACACTTTTGTCACTCCCAAGAAAGAATACATGACATGAGGTGATTCCTCAGAGAAGAGTGGGGAACACTGCAGGGACTCGTTTTACAATCTGGAGAGGACAAAGAAGAGCAGAGCTGAAAGGTGAAATATAGTAGAGAGAGCAGACTGACAGACTGAAAGACAGTAAGAGAGAGAGACAAAAAGAAAGAAAGAAAGAAAGAAAGAAAGAAAGAAAGAAAGAAAGAAAGAAAGAAAGAGTGGGGGCAGGGAAGGAAAACAAAGGTAGACAAGGAGAGAGTGTGAGAGAGTGAGAAAGAAAGGAGAGAGACAGTGAGAGAGAGAAAGACATTGAGAGATAAAGAAAGAGAACAAGAAAGAACGAATGACAGAGACGGGGCAGAGACAGGGGCAGAGAGTGCATAGCAGTCAAGTGTTCAGATTCTTTAGTGGAGGTGTCAAGGTTGTATAAAAGCATCAGGTGCTGCTGACACAGTGAGAGGAATAACAGCTTTCTCTCACCTCACTCACTCATTTGCTGTTACATACACACTGCAGATATCTCAATCAAGTCCTTTAACACATGTATCAGTCAAGGGAATCTAAATCCTGTTTACATTCTAAACAGGCCAATCTTACACTTGTGGGCACACAATATACATATACAAAACATGTCCTGTGGATAACCTTCCAATGTCCACTAAATGACCAGTATTTTTTGACAAAATCCTTCTCTTTTGATGTAAATTGAGCAGCACTAATCTTGGGTTATATGTACACAAGCATTACCCTCTCCAATCACAAGGCTGATGTAGGCTGTCCCATCTACACAGCTTTAACAAAGCTGTGCTCCCCTACAGTCTCTCTCTCTCTCTCTCTCTCTCTCTCTCTCTCTCTCTCTGAGTCAGAGAAATTTAGAACACTAACAGCCAATCAAAATCTAATCCAGCAAGCATAACTGAGGTATCAGTCTAGCTCTCTCTGCCCATCATCCATTCATTCTTTCAGCTGGCCACAGCAGCCATCGCTGGATGCCTAACCAGCAGTAAAGTCAAGTAAAACTTCAAGTATGCCTCTATATGTAGAGCCTGCTGTACTCATTTCTCCTCACTTGCACTGTTGTGTTTAGGTTTGCTCCCGTGGTGCTGCAGGATGGAAATGTTGGCCTGAAGGCTTAGAATTATAGGATGATGAGTTCTCAGACAGATCAGATTTTTAAGTGTTATTTAATCACTGCTCCATTACATGTCAATCATTTCAATCATTCTAGTATTATTAATTATAACTTTTTTTTGATGTTTGATAAAACAGTCCATTTTAATACCATACAAACAATTTTAACATTTTACACTGTGTTCCCCACTTTAAAATAGTCCAACACTGCAAATATTTAAACTGTTTGGTCAAGATGTGGATACTGTCCAGTTAAGACAGCTCTAAAACAGTAGTGTACATAGAGGGCAGTATGGTCCAATAACCTTAAAAAATCCATGTACTGGAACTCAACATTTCCTTTCTTTTTCTTTTTTTTTAAACAAATGGGATATATGAACATTTTAAAACATTCAAGACGTTTCAAAACATCTTCCCAGTCTGTAAAGTCTAAAATTTACATATATCCACCCATTCATCCTTAGCCCTGTCCACTTTCTGAAAAAAGCCTGTATAGCACAAAATGTTTATTCTAGTTTTTCCATTTAAAAACATCAATTACATAATTCATGGAAAAAGTGTTTAGTGTCTTCTCCACATGTTCAAGTATATGAACATATATTCATGTGATATTTATTTTATACACATATAATAAACAATCACAAGAATTATACATATGGGGCTGACACAGAGCGGAGTTTCTCTAAGTACAAGGAGCAGGAACAGAATGCTTTGGGCTCCACTCCACTCACATACTCTGTTCTGGATGGATTTTTTGAATGAGGTACCATACAAGGAGGCCAATCAGACCAGAGGTCATTTACATATATCAGCCTTCAAGGCCCGGTGACAAAAACGAGGTTGAGGTTGTAAAATAGTGTAATTGTAAAGGTTAATTGTGACTGCTTTTGTAACCTGTGGTGTTAATGGTGGTACCAAAAGAGATATGCCTTGATTGGGTCCAATATCGATCTTTCAAATCAGATCAGGAAATCAATAACACATCAGGTCAAGAGTCAACTCAAGAGGCTTTTATTGTCATACCATCTATGTACAAGTACATAGGGGAGTGAAATTACTTTCCTCCAGGAACAACACGGTGCAACAAGGAACAAAAAATACAAAGTGCGAACGTGCAGACATAGTGTGCAAAAAAACAAAACAAAACAAAAAAAATACTTCCTCGCTCACCGTTATGGAGCCACACTCAACAGACAGATCTACTGTTTAAGCTTTCAGATATGCTTACTCTCTATTGCTCGGTAGATCCTGGTTGCTGTACTCCAGTATACTGCAGTGCGCTGCTCTGTGTGCCACATCTAAGACTCAGTATTGTGTACGATTCTGGTCAATGTCTCAAAGATGTTAACTGTACAAACAGTGCTACAATGTTAAAATCTTATTTAATAAAGTGTTGTAGACAGAATGTCACAGTATGGTTTGCGCCAGCGGTGCTTATTGCAGCTACAGTTTTCAACCCTGTCATTTTCTGTAATTTCAAAGCTGCTGACTAACGATGAATGACATTTCCATCCTCTGCAGTGCGCGAAAAGTCTGAGAAGCAATTAGTCTTTCAGGTTCACCGTCTCCAGAACAGACCAGGTGTAAGAGGAGTAGGTGGTTTTATTCAAATCTAGCTAAACGACAAGTGTCCAAAGTGGCCTACAAACTGTGCCAACAAGCAAAGAGAAATAAGAGAGAGATTTGCCTGCACTGTCATGGTGTAAATCCATCATATAAAAGAGAGAGTGAGAGAGAGGAGCAGGCTGCTGATGAATGTGAAACTAAAGTTTTACATAAAATCAAGGTCAAAGAGTAGAGCAGGAATTCTAAATGGTCTTTTATGTTTTGTTTTGGCACTGTTTAAACTACTTTTTCCCTGTTTTATTAGTATTTTATTTATGTTATCAATTCTACTTGGATTTGTTCAAACTGTTGTATGGCACTTTGGCCAGCTTGTTGAGTTTAAGTGTAATTTATATATAAATTGGACTTGATTTAATCATATTATTATTTAGCTCCATTTTAGCTGCTTTTATTTATTTCCAGTTATTTTTTTTATATAGAAACAGACATTAGAAACAAAATATACTATATTTTAGTCTAGACTGAATAGAAACAGTACTTTTTTCATTCCTGCTCCAGCTGTTTTTCACCCCTTCTCCAGCTGGAAACTGTTAAAGGGCTCATATGGAAAACTGAATTTTCCTTGCTTATTTGAAATGTAAGAGTTAAACATTGAATGTAAACACTTAAAATTTCAATTCTCTCCCCAGTCCATACAGTTCATATATGAAAATTAAGCTTAAGTCTTAAGTCTTTTTAAATTTAATGTTTTCATGATGTCACAAAAGCCACTTTATTAACATATATCTATCTATTCAGCTTACAGCAGTTTCGCCCTGCCCATTCACAATGAAAAAGTGTTTCTGTCAAAACTGCTCTCTGATGAAGGCACATTACAGGGAAGCCAATCAGAACTAAAGTAATTTATGTGCATCAGTCTTAAAGGCAATAGTAACAGCCTAATTAACTCTAAGAAACAAAGACTACTAGAATTAAGTCTGTTTTTAATATATAAATACAAGCATTACATAATATATAATATAAAAAATAAAGCTTTTACTTTGAAAGTTGATATTTTATAAAACTTACTGTTTATGCTTTTCGTTTTTTCTGTTATCCAATTATTCCATGCAAGACAGCACAACCCATCCATCCATTTTCTAAGCCGCTTCTCCGTCAGGGTCGCGGGGGGGAGCTGGAGCCTATCCCAGCAGTCTTCGGGCGGAAGGCAGGATACACCCTGGACAGGTCGCCAGTCCATCGCAGGGCAGACACACAGACACAGACAGTCACTCACACACTCACACCTAGGGACAATTTAGCACACCCAATTGGCCTGACTGCATGTCTTTTGACTGTGGGAGGAAACCGGAGAACCCGGAGGAAACCCACGCAGACACGGGGAGAACATGCAAACTCCACACAGAGAGGACCCTGGTCACCCGGCCGGGGAATCGAACCCAGGCCCTCCTTGCTGTGAGGCGACAGCGCTACCCACCACGCCACCGTGCCGCCCACAGACAGCACAACCCCCTACCCCAAACCCTAATCTCTCTCTAGCCAGAGTACCTCACAGATTGCAGCCTGCATACACATATTTAACTTCACGGAGTGTTTCGCACTGCAGAAAAAGGGCATAGGGCATGTTGGCAGTCTTAAAGATACAAAAAACTAAAATCAGACCATTCATTTTATCATTTTATCAGCCCTTGAACACAACAGTATATGTTTGCATAATCTGATGCAAAATAAATGGTTGCATATTTTCCACTTCACATTAAAGTGCAGTCGTGGCAGTACATTGGGGCAGTCGTGGGCTGGAGGTTAGGGATCTGGCCCTGTGACCGGAAGGTCGCCGGTTCAAACCCCAGTGCCAACAGTCCATGACTGAGGTGTCCTTGAGCAAGACACCTAACCCCCAATTGCTCCCCGGGCGCCATGGATAGGGCTGCCCACCGCTCCGGGCAAATGTGCTCACTGCCCCCTAGTGTGTGTGTGGTGTTTCACTTGCATGGATGGGTTAAATGTGGAGATGGAATTTCCCCGGTTGTGGGATCAAAACAGTATCACTTAAACTTAAACATTCAGAAATGACCAGAGCTGTTATGATTTGTTTTATTACATTGTTATTTTGTTTACCCTAATCATTTACCTTTCTGTATTAAGTAAATGCTTTGCACCATTAGCTTGGAAATTTACAAAACAGTCAATTTCACGACAAAAATATTGTTACCTTCTGAGTTGTACATAAGATAGGACAGTAATGTTACCAATCAGCCTGATTTTAGCCACAGAGTTCAATGAGGATTTAGTTGACCTGCGTGATTCCACCCGTACTGGGGAGATGGTTTAAAACAGGTTAAAATCACACAGTATAGGTCTGTTGGAAGTATGCCAAGGCAGAATATTTGAAACAACTGATGGCTTTGTGTCCAATGGTTATGGACTCAGTAATACTTCTCTGTGTGATTAGGGTCTCCTTGTAAGGAATGTTGGTATCAGTGATTTTTTATGAGTACAAGTAAATGAGCATACAGACGCATCCCTACATATTATATATTCTTCAATTCCCAATATTTTTGGCAAGATGGCAAGATGGCACTGCGAGTGGCAGCCTCAGCACAGATCTAATAGTTTCTTTGTTTTTGTTTTTTTTCTGTGTGTTCAGTTACTCAAACCCAATGCTACACCAGGAATAAACTGCTCAGTACACTCAAAGTCAGTACACTCAAGATAGTTTTTCACCAGTTTCCAGAACCCAACCTTGTGAAGAAATGTACCAACAAAAACCTTCTGCACTCACAACAATAACAAGCCATGGTTCACAGCCAATCTATGACAGCTTCATTAAGCCAAGGCAGATGCCTACAGAAGTTGAGATTGGGCCCTGTACAAACAGGCCAGAAACTCAATGACAAAGGAGATCAGAGTAGCTAAAAGAAGGTACACTGAAAAGCTGAAAAACATTTTTTTCAGCCCTGCATCAGTGTGGGTAGGCCTTGCAGACAATACAAACTCCAGAAGACTGGCCCCCTAAACTCTCCCAGCTCACTCAGTTTCCCTGGCCAAAGACCTGGCTGATGACCTGTGAATGAATTCTATTGCAGGAGACAAATTCACACCCCTCAATCTTTACAGCTCAACATCATCAGCCTCCATCACACCTCAGGCAACCCCCCTCTCTTCCTTCCTACACAGGTTGCACTCAATATTTGTGAAGTGGATGTGAGCTGGCTATTACAAAGACAGAAATCCAAAAAAGTAGCAGGTCCAGATAGTGTTGCCCTCTCCTGTCTTAAAGCCTCTGCTGACCAACTGGCTTCAATCTTCATACAGATGTTCAACACATCCCTGGTGCTGTGTGAAGCCCCCTCCTGCTTCATTATCCCAGTCCTCAAGAAATGGTCCCTCCATCATAGGACTGGAAGGCTACAGGCCTGTCGTTCTGACATATGTGGTCATGGCATCCTGTGAACAACTGGTGTTGGCCCACCTGAAGGATGTCACAGGACATCTGCTGGAACCCTTGCATTTTGCCTAACAGGCGAACAGGTCAATAAATGATGCAGTCAACATGAGACTGTGCTTTATCCTGCAACACCAACCGCCCGGGAAAACATGCAAGGATCCTGTTTGTGAACATCTCATTCTCTACTCCAAACTCTCGCAGCACACTGTATCCCCTCTACCATTTGTCAGCGGATCACCAGCTTCCTGACACACAGTAAACAACAGGTGCGGTTTGTGGAAATCATTTTTGGTATACGGACAGTCAGTACTGGTGCTCCTTAAGGAAGTGTGCTCTCCCCATTGCTCTTCTCTCTCTACACCAATGACTGCACCTCTAAGGATCTGTTAAACTCCTCAAGTTTGCAGATGACACTACAGTCATCCAGCATGGCTATGAGTCTGCATATCAGCAGGAGGTTGAACAGCTGTGCAGTCAAAACAACTTGGAACTGAACACTCTCAAAACTGTGGAGATGACTGTAGACTTTTGGAGACACCCCTCAGCACTCTTCCCTCTCACAAAATCCAAGAGCCCTGTGTCAACTGTGGAGACCTTAAATTTTCTGGGAACTACCATTTCCCCAAGACCTGAAGTGGGAGACCCACAACAACTCCATCCTTAAAAAAGCCCAGCAGAGGATGTACTGTCTGTGACAGACAGGCACAAGGAAGTTGGGTCTGCCACAGGAGCTGTTGAGCCAGTTCTACACTGCAGTCATCAAATCTGTCTTGTGCATATGCATCCCAGTTTGGTTTGGAGCAGCCACTTAACAGGATAGGAACAGACTGCAACAAACAGTAAAGTCAGCTGAAAAAATGATTGGTGCTTCCATGCCCACCATCCAGGACCTGTGCTCCTTAAGAACCAATAAACGGTCAAAATTATTCCTCACACAGCCTTTTTTCCAACTCCTGCCCTCTGGTAGGTGCTACAGAACCCTGTATCCCACAACTGTCAGACAAAAGAGCAGTTTCTTTATGTGATCACCCTCATAAGAACAGTAATACCATCTGCTGGGCTATAACTACTCCCGTTTTTTCTCTAGATAGTAATTACACCCTGTTTCAGACTCAACTGTGCACCATAATTTAATTCTCATACACGATGAAGATTACTGCTGTTTGCATTACTCTACAAACTTGTATACTGCTTGTCCCTACATAATCTTTATGTTGCTCGTATATTGTGCATTGTAAATAATATGTATATTGTGTGTATATTTCTTGTCCTTACATAGTCTGCATATTGCTTGTACACTGTGTATACTGTGTATATTGTATATTGTACAATGTTTACCGTCTGTAAATTATTCGTCCATTGCTTGTATGCTGCATTTAATACTACATAGACACCAACGGCTAGAACCAAATTCTGTGTTTGTGTCAACAAATTTGGCCAATAAATCTGATTCTGCTATCAACAGTATATCACACCATGGTGCAAAAAACACAGTACATATTATTTCATGAAATTTGTGTATCATTACACCCCTAGAAAGAACCATGCAACCTCATTTGTCTACATATGAGTAACTACTGTTTTCCATGGAGATGTTTCCACATTTGCATCTCTTTTCCATTTTTGTTCATTTGTATGCTCTACTCAGCAAACGACCATTTAAATCACAGGGGGCTACTTTAAGCAAAGAAAGAAAACTGCATCAATAACTCATCTGTTATCGAGCATGAGTTTCACTAGAAGAGCTCCACATGCACGTGCACACACTCCTCCACTGCGGTGGAGCATTTTAAAGCCTTCCATTCCGCTCACGTCTGAATGGGTCGTTGCTGGAGGCTGAGGGAGTGTATGGAGTGTGTTGCAGATGCTTGCAGTGCTCTTCTTAAGGAATTGCCCGCAATGAACTGTCTGTACAGCAAAAGATAGATGACAGGGATTCTCCTGTTTCTTTTTTTTACTCCTCCTCCTTCCACTCTCTCTTAACATCATCCCTCCCTGTGTCACCATTCACCATGTTATGCTCACATCAGCATTCCTATCAAGTTCCCTCCACACGACTTTGTGACCAAACACAAGCCTTTTTATTAATCAGCTCAGCCTAATGCAAGAACGTAAATTATAAGACAATGCATGCATCATAACTGCTGTCACTTAACGTTGTTTTTTTCCCACAAGCAAACTGCATATCATCACTATCGTAAAAGAAAACTGTTAGCTTCAAAACAATGATGTCATAAATTAACCTAACATCAAATTACCATTTTTCATTTCATTTATCATTTCTGGCTTTTTTTTTACCCTGAAATAAGCCAATTTGGTCAATTTCTATTGGTCCACTCATTATAAAAAAGGGAATTTACAACCATTTCTATAGCTTGATTATATGATGAGATATGTCATGAAATAGATCATTCTAGACCATTTCTACTCGTCCAATTAGCAAGTAATTTTCAATCATTTTTATCGGTCCATTTGTCATGGAACAAGCTATTTGGACAGCTTTCTATTGATGCACCCACCATCAAATTAGTCATTTTGGACCATTTCTATTGGCCCATTCCTTTTAAAATAAGAAAGGTTCTACCATTTCTGCTGGCTTATTCCTCATGAAAAATGTCTCATTTAGACCAATTCATCATAAAACAAGTCATTTTTGGCCATTTCTATTGGTCCATTTGTGATTGAATAAGTAATCTGGAACATTGCTATTGGTTCATTCATCACAAAATAAATAATGAGGACCACTTCTGTTGGTCCATTCATCAAAAAGTCATTTCTACTGGTCCATGCATCACAAAATGTTCTCATAATATAAAGAGCGGCTGATTTTCAAAAAAAAAAAAATAGAGTTATGAGGTGATCGTACAAACAGCAACAAACAACTATTAGGACAGCAACCGAAATTACAGAACATTTCCCTCATTCTGTTTCTCATTTAATCAGATTAAGTTTAAAGTGACCCACTAAAGCCACCTATGTTACACACAAGACACAGTAAACTGTATCCACTGCACAGTCACAGGCACAGAAATATGAGAAGAAAAGACAGAGAAGAAGAGCGCAAGACGGATACATACAGTCAGGCTTCGTCCCACAGTGGAGAGAGAGCGCGCGATCATCCAGCCACAGAGGGACTCCACATGCACATGCACACACACAGGCACGATCCCACTGCTGCTGCTGCTCTGGCTGCTGAGTCTGCCTCTGCTTTACTGTCCTATATGAGCGGGAGCCTGCCTCACACTGTCTCACACACACACACACCCGTATGCACAGGACGCCTAGCAACCAGCTGTCAGAGGGAGGTTCTCTGGTGAACTTCTCAGATATCCCACCTCAGCACACGCCAGCAGCTCACATACAGCAGTCGGCCACATGTCACACATACGCACACACATGAGCTCTGCCATGTAATAGCAGGAAGTGCCATATTGCAGTTACCGGTATATAGGTACGTGATGTAATAAATTGCAATATGTACAAAACACATTTGTAAATAATGTAACATGGAAAAAACATTGTATTGGTTTGAGGGCTCATTTGCATATTACAGCCTTGTGTAAAATCACCATTACAAAGCCCAATACTACAGGAACAATTAACAAACAGTATACACAGAGCTGCCATTATTGGGCTTTTCATCAGGTTCAATTACTATACACAGCGCAATAGTAAGATCCTTTATATATTTCCAGTCAAAACACCATTACAAAGCCCAATACTACAGGAACAATTAACAAACAGTATACACAGAGCTGCCATTATTGGGCTTTTCATCAGGTTCAATTACTATACACAGCGCAATAGTAAGATCCTTTATATATTTCCAGTCAAAACAGCTATTAAATACAAGTTATTCCTTTTCAGGAGATATTTTAGGAGATTAGATATTAGACAAGCCACCTGTATATGAAAGAAAAAAGATATCAATGTCTCTAACAATTATGCAAGACTTAATAGATCACCAAAACTGTCACCAGTAAATAAACAATATTTAAAGATTTCATCTTCTAGAGAGAGGAGAATATCAAGCTTCGCTCTTGTTTCAGATCTGAAAAAATCCACAGGTGTTTCTGTCCATCCTTCCACTGTGAGATGACAAATCAACACTATGAATCTGAAAGGATGTGCAGTTGTCAAGAGGCCGTTACTGAGAAACGGAAATAGATGAAAAAAAAAAAAGAAGAAAATCTGCAAACCAAAAAAGCAAGCTAGGGGTGTTTTTAGAGCAATAGACTCTTAGATTCCATACCTTAACATAACTGAATGTGTTTGGGAAGACTTGGATTGTGAGAAGCAAAAATGTAACCAACTTCTAAGTCTGAACTTTGGAGGAGTGGAAAAATATCCCTGCAGATTTCTTTTGAAAATTAAAAAAAAAAAATTAAGTTTTAAAGCAACACTATGTAACAATTGTACCTTAAAATAGCAGCAAAACACACAAACAGCTATGCATCTTCAGCTAGCTATCAGAAGAAGCTAGCTCAGTATTCCAGTACAGACATCATGGTAGAGGCTGTGAAGAGACTGAAGAAGACATTGTCAGAGGAAGCAAGGCAGAGAGAGACTGACTGAGCAAGAGACAAAAGTAAATTTCCGACTGGCTTTTATAGATTGACAAGAGCTAAAAGAAATAAAAGGATGCAAGACGGTCTCACAGCTAATGGGAAAACAACAAAAATCCAACAGCAGAGTGTGTAATCTGTGCCATCCCTGTCTCACAGAGCTTTGTAGTTTTTCCAGATGCCAAAATCATCTAACCTCAGTTCTGTTTCAGGCTAGCATGCAAAAAAAATTAATTCATGTCACATCAAAATGTCTGGTCAGTTTTTTTCAATCCCACACCAAATAAACCTTCAAATTTTGCAACCACCTCTAATAAAATCCAGTAATATTACTCTACCTTATAAGTCGGCATGGTTCTTTCTCTTCCGATGCTGTCTTTTACATTTTACATTTACATTTATGGCATTTGGCTGATGCTCTTATCCAGAGAGACTTACAATTTGATCTTTTTTTTTTTACACAAGTAATTTTCTGGTGGTGTTATGAATATCAACTCCTGTCAGAATCTGACTTCCCTTTGTGGGAAACGCATGATGCAGGCATACAGACGCTATAGCATTGATTTTTAATGCTGATATGTTGTTTTAGAAGTAGTCTTACTTGCGTCCTAATTTCTAGCATATCTAATGTATTTGGAAAATGATGTCAGTGTGCAGCTAACAATGGTGGATTTGAACAATTTATGGCAGGTCTAGATCAACTACAGACATCTGAATGTTGTAACAGGTAACCCAGAAACATTTTCTTTTACATTTATGTTTTCTAGTAACTTCTTCAGTGAGGATTTGAACTTATTATCTTTGTCTGGCTTCACTTACATTCTGAATAGCAGTAGAGTGAGAGGAGGTGAGGCTGCTGCTTCATGTGGAGAGCCAACAGAGGTCCTGTGCTTAGAAACTGATGCCTTATGAAGGCCAAAAGGAACAGTAACACATACTGTGCTTAGAAAAAGTAGAACTGCAGTCTTTAACTGTTCAGCTATACAACTATAATGTACAACTATAATGTGTATCAACAAAGTAGGGGTATTTCTCTCTTTCTATGTACCCAGCTCTGCTTTCTCCCTACCTGCTATTTCTCCTCCCTTTTACTTCTCATTCCTTGCTTTTCCCCTTATCTTTCTATTCAGTTCCATAACTTGCACCCCATTTCACTTTACTCTTTTCCCATCAAACCTTTATATTCTATCAGAGGCAACACTGCCCTCACTTCAACTCATCTCCCAATCTTCTACCTCACCCCTCATTTACTGTCCTTTTTTCTCTTTTGGAACCCTATCACCCCATTGCTATTTCACTCATCTTATTCACTATTCCCTCTGTTTCCACCCCTCATCTCTGTGAAATATCACCTAGCTTGTGTCTTCCATTTCCTGGAGGACAAGAGGTGCTCAGCTCCGACACTGTCAGCATCTCTAAGAAGCTTTATATTTAGAAAACCCATTCAGAATCAGTTGAAGAAGGAGGAAATGAGAATCAAAAAAGGTAGTCTAATTTAAGTCAGAGCAACAGATCAACTATGGCAAGTTTCTCTTTAATATCTCAATAACTTACATAAAGCTCATGGTTCATAGTTTTTTATTTGATGTGCAAGAACAGTATCAGAGCTGATCAAGGCTTATTTTAATGCATTAGCAGCAGTGATCTGAAAGGTGACGTTATTGGACATTATGCACAACTTACATCACTCTGGCACATTGTCAGTTTAAATGAATGTCTGCAGTGTGGAACTGTTTTAAAGTGGAAAATGAGCACATTGTAATAACCAAATCTAAATTCCGCCATCCGAGTGTTATGCGAGCTGCCGTTTTATCAAAACGGTCGTAAAATTAGAGTGTACAGCTATTACACAGTAACACTGCATTTAAAGCAGAAAAAGGAATGGGTCATGAACTTTAAAGAAACTTGAATTACGAAAGCAGAATTATCCAAAAATATATTCACAAAAATGCAACTGATTTACTGCAGCATTGTTGCACCTTAATTGGATGGGTTATATTAACTTTAAAGTCAATGTGAATTGGAAATCATAATGTATTTTCCTTCTTTATCATGAGGTACCTTATATTAATAAAAAAATATTGATTAAAAAATGGTGTCCCATGTCTTCATACCACAACAGATACACACAGAGTTTTAGTATATAGAGTTTTATTTTTGCTACACCCCTGCGTTTCAGAGCAGGAAGGGAGAATGTATTAATGGATGCATTCTCAAATATTTGCTACTGCTTTTTTCCTCTTTCTCCCTTCCTACTCCTTGTCTCCTACCCTAGAAAAACAAGGAGGCCTTGAGAAAAGGAGATGAGCAGGAGGAAGGGAGAGAACATGCAGAAATGAGGAAATGAAACATGATTCCTTTCAATGTCATTAAAGTTGACGTTGACTACTGATGAATTGAGCCTATCACAACGTTCGCTTGAAAGCATGGCCTAAGCTGCTACACAGAGCACGCCTGTGTGGTTCTCTACTCCATTTTTCACATTTTATTTTACACCAAGTACAAAATACACAAGCTATATATACCCAAATAAAACAGAAATTCAAGTATAGCTGGATTACTCTGTGGTTGTCCATTCTGCCTGGGTTACATTCACTGGTGTGTCCTTCCCTGGAAGCCCCTTTGGCGAGTATTTTAAGCAGCTCCTCTTGTCTCCACTGGTATTTGGACAGCCAGTAACACAAAAAGATATTTGGAAAGGTTTGGAAAAATCTGTTCCTATATAACAGAAATATTTACTATGCTTCTATTCACAGGGCTATTTATAGTGCCAGAACACCAGACAGCACATCTGACAGTATTTTAGAATTTTTATTTAATTTATAATTTGAAGTGTTCTAAAAGCAATCTAGCCAGTCATTTTAATGAATAGATTTAAGAAATATTACCCACAGCTCCTAATAGAAATCAGTAAAGTAATACCATCTAATCATTCACTGCTGTGTGTGGTGTGCGTCTACTTGCACAGTGTAAAGACCATTAAGCAAAATTACTCTTTGATCTTTCAGTCTGACAGTTTCCTTTTCTCATAATAAATAAGGGTAGTGCATTTCAGAACAAAAATGAATAAGAGAGTCTTGTAAATGGATGAGATGGAGAAATGGCAGCACTGGTGAAGGCTGAGGTAGAGGTTTTGCACAGAACACAGCGAAACCTTCAAAGATCACTCTGCTAGAACACCAGGTATATAATTCTAAAGATTGTAGAAAGAGGGACCCTGATTCAGGATGATATCCCACCTGAACTTTCTCACTTGAGTCCCAGCAGTGCGAAAAGTATGACTGATCCAGCATTGTTACTCTGATGTTCTTCATATGAGCCAGACTAGACTAGCAACCTCCACTCAACCCCAACAGTCAATCTCAATGAGGCATGCTTACATAAACCTATCAAACTTTCATCAGCTCAACACACAGACATGTGCAGGTGCCTTGGGTTCTATGTGACTTTAGTTACGATAACATAAACTGATGCCCTCTGAGTCATACACAAATAGAACGCAGGTACACAGCACTGATTCTGTAAATGAGTGCAGAGTTGTACACATGTAAAGAGGAAAGCAGATAACAGGATGGATCTTTTTGTCTCAGTGCAGCTGCTCATGCAGTGAATAATGAAACAGCTCTGAAGTGCAGAGGACTGGAGCAGAGTCACAGGCAGCATGACTACAGCTATGGCCTTATGCCTAGAGATAGAAAGAGGGAGAGAGAGAAACACTGTCCAGCTTATCCAGCAGCCTTTATAGTTTCTGACAATTTTGTTGAACTAAATCAATTAGCAACATCCTGACGAATATACATCAACATTAAGCCCATTTTGTGTCCTATTAAGTTATGCCTTTGAGGACTCAAATATATTCAAGGCACAATCAACAATTCTGGGTGAAGTTAGAAGGGGAGGGGCAAACAAGTATCCAAGTCTTAAATTACACTCAATCAAGCGTAGTGTCAAGCAAAGCTTACATTTTTTCCTTGACTGTAAAAATATGAACAATTCTGTGGCTTTTTTTTAATAAATAGCATTAAAACTTGTGTTCTAATGCTGCTACATTTGTGTTCAAAAACACAATTGTAGTTTAATTGTAAAATTGGAAAAAAAAATGTAAAATTGACAGACACCAGTGGACTACTAGCTAAAAATGTTCCTCCTCTAAGAAAAATAGCACCCAATTAGCACCTACCAGCATAAATATTTGCACCTTAGCAAACTACTTACACAGTAGCTTACAGTTCTAAATATAGCAGAGAGAGACAGAAACAAAAAGAGATAGCACACTAGCTAATCAGTTTAGCTGATTTCCATAAAATACAACAGGCACAAATCTATGCAAATTTAGTATAAAATATTAAAATACTTGTCGAGTTATCAGCTCTAAACAAGCTTCATGTTTGACTATCAGTGTTATTTCACTCACGATAGAATTTAACTTGGGACAACTAAGTTATCAGTGGAATATGAACATGGCTAAACTGATTGAAAAACATTACTAAACAAAGATTTTAAAAGATTAACATAAGACAAGAGATAAGATAAGCACAGTATTGTTGTACACATATTGCGCAAAACAATTAAATATAAATTTAAAACATCTAAACATAAGGCTAAAATATATAAAGTGCAGATTTAAGGAAAAAAGTATCAAAAATCTTTAATATAAAGGAAAAGGACTATAAAACTATATATTCTACACAGACAATAGACAAGTGAGGTAGCTGTTGGTTATTGCACATTCCTTGGATAGCTTATAGAGTCATGATATTGCACATGTTAAGAATTATTGCACAGAAAGAATACACATTATATATTGCACACTCGAGGACAAATGAATAATAAATAGAACAGAGGTGGAGTGGAGCACTGGAACAGTGTACAGTGTCCTATGCAGTCAGTGCCAGTAAAGAGTTGTAGTGTTGTTCAGTCACTTGAACACTGAGCACAGTGTTCTATAGAAAGTCCTTGTCAGTGTGTGTGTTTGGAAGTGTTCAGTTCCTGTATGGCTCTGGGGTAAAATCTGTTTTTAAGCCTGTTTGTCCGGGATAGGATAGACCTAAAGTGTTTACCAGAGGGCAGCAGGTCGAACAGATGATGTCCTGGGTGAAATGTGCCCTTCAGGATGTTGGCTGCCCTGCTGAGGCAGCGGGAGCTGAACAGGTCCTCCAGGCAGGGCAATGGGCAGCCGATGATCTTCTGGGCCGTGTTTATGACCCCCTACAGTGCTCTCCTCTCTGCCACTGAGCAGCTGCTGTACCACATTGAGATGCAGTATGTCAGCACACTCTCAATGGTGGAGCAGTAGTAGGACACCAGCAGCTTCTCCTGAAGGTTGTTTTTCCTGAGAATTCTCAGGAAGTAGAGTCTCTGCTGCGCCTTCTTGACCACTGCCATGGTGTTGGTGGTCCAGGGAAGATCCTCAGAAATGTGTGTTCCCAGGAATCTGAAGGAAGGGACTCTTTAAACACAGTCCCCATTGATGTACAGTGGTGTGAGGACTGCTCCTTTCCGTTGGAAGTCTATAAAGAGTTCTTTTGTTTTTGAGGAGTTCAGGGTGAGGTTATTTCCAGAACACCACTCAGCGAGCCCCTGGACTTCATCCCTGTAGGCGGTCTCATCTCCTCCACAGATAAGTCCAACCACTGTCGTGTCATCCGCAAACCTTATTATGGTGTTGGAGGAGTGGGTGGGGACACAGTCATAGGTGCACAGAGCATAGAGAAGCGGGCTGGTGCTGAGTTTGAGGGTGGAGGAATGATGGAGACCCAATCTTACAGACTGGTTGCAGTCGGTCCGAAAGTCTTTGATCCAGAGGCAGGTGGATTTTGAAAGTCCATCTCAAACTTACTTCTGTATCATCGCTGTTATCCCTTCACAGGTGCCAGTAACTCCAAAACAGTGTAATTTCTCACCTGACGATTACAACAAAGTTCGCAAACTGGATATTTTAAATGTGCAGCGGTTCAAAGTAAACTGCTACCAATGAGAAGTGCGAGATGAGCTTTGTTTACTTTTTCTCCATTTTTTGCTCACATAGCTACTGTCATACCATGCTCAGCTAACATGTGTGACAAACGTGCCTTAACGTAGTTTTACTTTAGAAATAGACATCTTGGTTTACCTTCAGTGCTGATTTGTTCAAGTGCTGATATCAACAGCTCCCACTTCCCACAGACGCTCAATCTCTATTGGCATCATCTGGTATTTTCCACAAGTAAACTCAATTCCTGTCATGCAAAGACGTGTAGGTATGTCCAGTGAGTCACTGGTGGGTCCATGATATCACATATTGTGCTGAGGTAAAAGTGGTTGCTGTTACTCACAATGGCTGTCCCATTGTTCACCTTAGCGAGGAACATTATTTTTCATTTGTTTTTATAGACTAAAGTAAGTTATACCATGTTATAATCCAAAAAGACGTGTCTGCATAAAATATGTGTTGGATGTGCCTGGATGTGTTTTGAGCGGGCAGAGACATTTCTGAACATTACAGAGTTCAGTGACAATCCAACCCCAGCATTTGTTAGCAATATTAGCCTAGCATCTTCCATCGTAAACTAGACAAGCAAAAGTCAGATATCAAACATGTTTCTATGACTCAATCTAGGGTACATGATAAATCATGTACATTTGTGCAAAACTATTCCTTTAAAAGATCTAAAATGAAAAACTAGTTAATTAAGTGTAAAAAAAACTAAAATAATATTGTTTTAAGGGTAATTTTAAGAATGAATATCAGAGTGCTCATTCAGAAACATCCATGAGTATCCAAAACTTGTAAAATGCTATAAAATGTAGCCTAGCATATATAATGTGTATAATGTATATATATACATATGTGTAATTTATACATGCATCTACATATATGTATACATGGATTTAGATACATATTGAACTAGACATATTTATGCACCTACAGGCAGCTGCACAGGTAGATGGATAGAAATCATGTTAGGCAAACAGTACTAAACGACAACACCAATATAAAAAAAGACCAGAAGAGGCGGAAATCTCCCACAGACACAGATTCACACAGCATCCGCCTTTCAGAGGGAATGGCAGCATGCAGCAGTGCCCCACTGCTCTGCCAGCATCCACAACCCATCTGTACTTATTAATCCACATGCAGCCTGTGGCTGGGCAGGGAAAGAGAGACCCTGAGAGACCCTGTCCCATAGCGGACAGCAGGACAGGGGACTTGACCCCCTTCTGCCAGCCTGTGAGCCACAGAGCGTGATGGCATTACTGCACTAAGACTTAACTATCAGGGCAGAGGTAGTTTTAGTATGATTGGAAATGAGAGCGGGGATTTATCATGGGGAAAATGTAAATCCCTTCTTCTGGTTCATTTGATTTACTTTTTGTTGATATCTACTGACATAACAGCACAATTGCATTTGGTAAAATATAGAAAATGTGATTGTGCTGTTATGTCAGTAGATCTCAACAAAGTGCTAATCTAGTTTTCAATCTGTGGCATAGAGGTGATTAATGTGTGGCACTTATGTCTGCAGTATAGTTAGCAATATGCATTACACTATGAGCATTACTCTCCATACATGACTGGGCAATTTGCTTCAGTCTCTGCAGATCATTTTCCTGCCATTTTGCTGTTTTTAACAATAAATGAAAGACCATAATTCTGATTCCTATTGGCATTCAGGTGCCTGTTATAATGTTGCATGATTGAAAACATTATTAGGGCCCAGAGGCAATAAATACAAGACACCTGAACATGAGGTGCTGTGTATTTGTGTATGTTGGTTTTCATACATTTTCAGGACAAAAATACCATGACGATATCAGAAATATAGAGAAAACAGGAGTAAACTACAACCTACAAAAAATTGAAGTTTTTTTGCAAATCTCACTTTTATTATGTAAAATAAGCAAACAAAACTAGATTTGCTTAAACTTTTATGCACACCCAATGGAACACAACAAAAACACAAACTATAGATGGATATCGGGTTAGAAAATGTGGATATCATTCTATTCAGAGCTAGAGAAGCATTTTACTACCAACTGGCAAGCTGATGTGAAACTGCAAAATTAAATCTTCAAAGCACTGATCCATATAATATAAACATTCAATTTGCATTACACATTGAACATGTGCCAAGCAGTTCCTCCATCGCTGTGGTCTGCTGCACACCCGACATGCATGTTTGCTGTTCAATTATGTCGCTGACCATCTCACATTTTTGCACATGTGAGTTTTCAAACATAAAAGCACCTTCCCAACCTGGTAATTCACTTCAAATTGTTAATATTTGTCAAAAAGGAAAATCAGGGTTAAAGGTAGAAGAAAATTCTATAGTGTATGGCTTCAGGGTTAGGCTTTGAAAATGTCTACTGCATATACGTAGTTAAATATATATAACACATATAGGACATTAGACCTATTATCACACACAGTCACATGCAAAAGTTTGAATATCCCAGATCAAACTACATGTTCGGAACATAATGAAATTTATCTTGATAAGACAATTAAGTCCATTATGTTGTGATCATGATATAAATAACTCATGATCTTGAGCAAACAACATTTGTTTTGCTGTGATAATGACACATATCACCATATCTTGAGAATGAAAAAACGAGTAAATAACATGCAAATCCATGGCCTTTTAAAGCTTCTATATGTTATGCTCTCTTTGTACTGTACTGAACATGCAATTGGCCAGTGTCCTTTAAAAACAGATGATATTCATAATACACTCAGAAAAAAAACCTGTGAAATAATTTAATCACAATTTAATATCACAATATCGCCAAATATTGTTTTATTTACACAGTTTCACCTAACAACAAATATTCTAATTGTGTGCATACCTTTATATTTACACAGTTCTGTTTATTTAAAATTGCCAGTTATGGCCAAGTGTGTTACCTTACCTGCATATTACAGCACATCACAACTACCTTTCTCTCTCTCTCCCTTTCTCTCTCTCTCACCCACACACACACACACACACACACACACACACACACACACACACACACACACACACTCATACCCGCCTGGCATTCCTTTGGTTCTGTCGTCTGGCACTTGCACCATCTGGCTCCTCATTAAGTCAGAGAGATCAGAGAGAAGCTGCCTGGTGTGGACAACACAGGAAACAGGATCCGCTTCAGGGGCACATACACAGACAAGCACCATCCACTATAAAGGTCCACGCCTCACAATCAGCCCCTATTAACAGCCTTTCCATCCAATTCACTTTTTGTGCTAGTGTGTTTTAACCTGAAAGGAAGTCTGTGGTAGTATTCACTTCAATACCAATGGCAAAAATTTGGATGTCTCAAACCAATGCAACTATTAAAATAAATAGACAATCATAAAGAAACAGACAGGTTTGGTTTAGAAGTGGAGTAAAAAGAGATTGCCCTGCAAATGGGAGGCTGACAATGAGACACACCTTGGTCAAATTACCTGTTTTGTTGATTTTAGCTTAACATGTCCTCTGCATGGAAATACATAATTTTCCAACATTTTCCTGTGGTACTGTAAAGTTAGGTGATACTTTTTTAATCCCACAAACAGGGAAATTCCACCTCCGCATTTAATCCATCCATGAAGTGAAACACCACATACACACTAGTGAACACACATACTAGGGGGCTAGTGAACACACATACTAGTGTCAGTGAGCAGCCCTATCCACGGCGTCCAGGGAGCAATTGGGGGTTAGGTGTCTTGCTTAAGGACACCTCAGTCATGGACTGTCAGAACTGGGGATCGAACCGGCAACCTTCTGGTCACAGGGCCAGTGCCCTAACCTCCAGCCCATGACTGCCCCAAGTTAAGACACCCACACTTATTATAAACCAAGCCCATTCTAAAAACTTTGCTCATATTCAATGCAATGTAATCTGTACACGGCTGTTCACCTCTCAGGAATCACAGCAGTCAACAAAAATCAACATGTTCTACATCAATTTCAATATAACTTGTTTGTCTTGATTGCTAACAATGATCATTTACATATAAACTGTATTTTGACCACAGCTCGAAAACAACACAAATTTTAACCCAACTTTAACCCTCATGAAACATGGCTCTCTTTGAATGCTTCAGTCCTAGTTTTGACTGGCCTATACAAATAAAATACTACATCTGTAATTTGGTTGAATGATGACCGTTATGTTTGGGAAGAGGAGGTATTCTCTCTGACAATATTCTGACCCTGAACCAACCCCCCACCCCTTAAATACATGAATCATGTGAATGACACATAAACATTCAAAAAAGACAACAAGTTTGCATGTATGGCACTTATTGTCACTTTGAAAAAAGCCTGTAAGTAACGCAGTGGAGTAACTTGATGAGTCTGCACATGTATGTAAACAGACCAGACAAGTATGCAGACTATAATAAATATGCAAAATAAAATAAACATTTAAATAAAGGACATAAAAATACAGAATAATTAATCAGTGAGTACGTATAAATATTACAAAAAATTCTGAGCATTTGTACAGTTTGCAAATATGCATTTAAAGGAGTTAGAGCCGCAGTAAGAGACATTTCCTGAAGTCTGTCTAAAGTGCAAGGTGTCCACTGTGGTTAATGAACACTACAGCTCTAGGGAAAAGAGTTTATTTGTCTGGTTGTGTCATCTTTGATGGCCCAGAGTCTTCTACAAGAGGAAGGTGGCTGGAAGAGGTGTTATCCAAGGTGAGAGTGGTCAGCTAAAATCTTGCCAGCACACTTCATGACCCTGCTTTTGTGTATCTCCTAAAGACTGTATCCAGTGCTCCTATCCACTGTCCTGATTATACACTGGAGTTTGTCTGTCTTTTGTGAGGTTAAGGAACTTACAGACCTGGCAAAGCATCACCAGAGAAGATACTCTAACTTTATAGTGTTTGTTTGATGTAAAATGTCATTCTATGCTTTAACTTCACAGTTACTGTTTAATTTCAAAATTTATTCCACATTGTGACATCATAGTAATTGTTTAATTTCAAATTTCATTCTGTATTTTAACTTCATATTATTATTTAATTTTAAAATGTAAAGGTTCATCCAAATGCACAGCACAATATATTCTGGTTCTCCCAGTCAAGAAAATAGTGCTGCAGTGACACATAGGGCTGATCAACACAATGCGACACTTTTATTGCACTGATCAAATAACTTTAGGATTTCAAAAGTATCAACAACAAAAAAAAACATTTCAGTACCTAAGCAACTGATCTTGTCAGCATCCATGTTTCTATAAGAAAGTTTGTCTCAAAATCTAGACTGCTGAATGTCTGTAAAAATCACACTGCATGGTATTACCATAAGTGATTAGACACCTGTTGCGGTCAGTACATACATCCAACATCCAGCACCTCACATTTGTTTCTGCTTTAAGCCACAACTGCTTTCAGTTTGTAATTTAAAGTACAAGTATTGTTCAGGAAACTTTTTGGACATTTTGAACAACACACAGCCCTAGTCATAAAGTGATTACACTTGGCAGATGAACTGACACACTTCTCACTGCAAACAGACTGATCTTTGAGCAGCTACGTCTATCAAGACAGTAGGGTGGCAGTGCCCACACTTGACACTGCTGCCATCTTTTGTGGCACTCTGACAAAGGGCAAGCTGGCACCTCCAGAGAAAGATAATTACTTGGGAATAGGGCCAAAGAGACAAAAGACAGAGTAAGAGAGAGAGAGAGAGAGAATCCATCATTCTTGAATATAGAGCGTATCAGATCAGATCTGGAAAGCCAGTAATAACCAAAGTACTGCCAGATCAAACTACAGATTCTTTGACATTGACAGATCTACATACACAGAACTGAGATTTCTGAGGAGCTTAACTGAATCTTATTTTAAACCAGTGGTTCTCAATCCAGTCCTCAGGCCCCCCAAATGATCCACATTTTTGCAGTATTCCTATGTATGGGGTGCTGGGAAAAATGGTCTGAGGGCCCTGAGGCCAAATCTGAGAACCACAGATTTTGGCACTGCATGAGGGCAAATCAAGATCACACTCGTTACTAACAGAGCATACAGAATAAAGCACTGTCACCATATCAGAAGGTCTTAAGACCTGTGTGTAGGTGCCCTTCTAATTCTACTACAACCAACAGAGCCATAGGGTCATTGCAGAACACAGACATAATGGGTTACTAAGCTTCACCCAGCTGTGTGCTGCTATTCAAACCATCTGGAGAATCTGGTGTTACACACACACATATATAGACAATCCTCTAAACCTGTAATCTCATGTATCCACACAAAAACAGGCACAATATTGTTATCTGCCTTGGCACAGTGAATAACACAGTTACAACACATAAGCCACTGCAGCTAAAAGTTCACACCACAGCAGCAGCATGAACCCATATTCAAGTTTTGAAACAATGACTAAAGCAGAAGTAGCCTTAACGGTTGACTATATCATTATATTCATTATTATCATGATACACTACATAGCACATTGTATATTGTCAGTACTTAAAGAACACTGACCGACTGCATGTTTCATTACAAAGACAGCATAATTAGTCCAAGTGTACTTAGTGTAGCACAGTGTGTGAAATGATTAATAAGATTAATTTTTATATTACCTTTTAATGTGGCACTACTGTATCTTTTTATTCCTGTTCCAACTTATCAAGCATCGTAAAATATAAACATGATATGTATTATATATGATAAAAATGTCTTGAAGTATTGTGATGTTATGTTTTAGCCATATTACTCACACCTATTTAGCCCAGCCAAAAACAACTTAAGTAGGAGGAAAAACGGATCAGGTCAAAAACACTCAGTACAGAGATCCCTGTAGAACTGCAGTGGAACTTCTCAGTACATCTAGTATTGATCAGCATAGAGACTGAAGTTCGTCTGGCTCTATTCTCTTCTTTTTGGAATCCTTTTGCTCTAAAATAAAATGCTAAGGCTCCAACGTGGCAAAGCAACAGCCAAGTAGCCCAAGTCTTAAACCAGTAAAACAGAATAAAATTAAACCCAAAAAGAGAATTATTTATTCAGGCTTAATGTGGACAGAGTAAAAAGAGTCATTTCCTTAGAAATACACTTGAGTTTATGTCAACATTCTAACTTTTAAAAATTTTCAGAGAACTCATGCACACAACCCAGACATGCACCACACACTGACCACTGCTTTAAAAATGTTAAATTTCTCATGAAACGGAGACAGTGTCATAGTTTGTTGTCCTCATACACTAAAGAAGGAATACTGACAATAGATTATGCAGTCTGATGTGAATGTTGCTCAGTTGTACGGCTACTTCCAGAAGATTACAGACTTATTTAAAGCACAATGACTTCCATGTCAAAAGCCGTTTTGAACCCCTCAGCTGCTGGTCTGGGGTCAGATGTGACTTTACGCAATGGATGTCTATGTTTGAGCTGACAGCTTAATAGATTGAATTCACAATAAACTATTTTTTTTATCTGATTTAATTTTTTGTGTTGTTGTTAATTAAGAATTAATTTCAATTTGATTCACTAAGTTTGATTCTGTGATTCAAAAGACAGAGAAAATTTCCCTAATTTTTCTCAGGCCAAAACTGAATTAGTCAAATTACATCAGCAATGTTTAGAACAAAGGTAATTATAAAAGAACATGCTTAAATAGGTTAAATGAGCTGGACACATTCTATAATTGGATTACAATGAGTGTTGAGTAATGATGATACACAAGTATTAGCTGATCAGTAGAATATACACAAGTATGAAATATCAGCTGATCAAGATAACGATCCTTCCAGTGGAAAAATTCCGCAATATCAATATCTGCACACTACTGATGATTTGTCAAGTCAATAGTTCTTCATTTTGGAGGTGGTTATATTTTGGTTAACATATTTTTAAGCATAAGACCAATACAACCTGCACAGTCAGTATTTTTGCAAATAAAGAGCCTGGTCCCTTCCTTCTTTACTGTCATGTTTACAATATTGTGCCATATAAGCAAAAACATGGAGTGACGGGCAGATGAGTGACCGTTAGGTGACAACATGCACAGTGAGTTGTAGCAAAAAACTCTCTGGTGCAGTTCAGTAACAGCACTTAGCCATGCAGCCAAATACCTTTTATGCATATCAGCACTATTTTATCATTAACAAGCTACAGAAACATGTTGATGTAAAGTTTGATAAAATGCTATTAAAATGCAATTTAGACCCCAAACAAATGTTGTTTGGTTTATTTATGACCACCAATGCCTGTGTTTGGTTTGCAATTCCATTTCAAATTAAAACAATGGCACCTGACTCTAGTCCTGAAGTAGTACCAGCAGGATTGAAGTAGTCGGTCCAGGACTGAAAACCACTGGAATAAAAGTTTATGTGGCTGCACCTATATCAGAATACTGAAAGTAAGCAGGAGAGAGGAAGTGCTGGCATGTCATAACTCTGCCAGGTGGTGCCTCATCAAAATCACTGCTAACATTGATCAATCGATATCACAAACAGGCTCTGTGCTGACGCCTCTGAGCTCAGCAGTAGTGTGACTATCAGGTAATTCATACAGACAGACACACGGCTGTTAGCCAGGAAATCTTCACAGTATACCATGAATTACTGTAAATCTATCTTGGCAACAAACAGACAAATGTATTGTGATCAAATACCTTTCCTACAACCTTTCTATCAGAATCATACACAAGGTACAGGATTGAAACTGGGCCAGAGTACTAAAAAGGGCAAAGGCGTATGTTGATGTCACATAAGTCACTTTTATAAAAGCGTTGATGAGGCACAAAATGATCCCGAAGAAGACAGTGCTTGCCAAGATCATGATTAGAAGGAGCACAGTGAGGTGAAAGCTGTGTGTGTGTGTGTGTGTGTCTGTGTGTGTGTGTATGTGTGGATTGCACTGAATACAGATCTGGCAGTATTCTGAGTCACTTTGTAGGAAAGCAGCAGAACTTTCACCCCAGCCAGCCAACCATACAGTCACGTGTGTGTATATTTGTGCGTAACTGTGCGTATGCATGCATGTTCTGCTGCGACAAAGCAGCTAAATCATTATGACAGCTTGCTCTCTTATAATTCCTGAGGCTAACACAATAAGAGCATTCTGAAAACACTCCAGTGAACCACAAAACAGTCTAATTTCAGTGTACCTCAACCAGCCACTTCATTAAGCACACCTATATTGTAAATAAACTCACTGTCCATTTCTTCAGCTCCTCTTACCAGTGTAGTTCTACAATTACAGACTGTAGTCTGTTTGTTTCTTTCCATACTTTGTTAACCCCCCATTTGCCCTGTTCTTCAGTAATCAGAACACCCACATAACCACCGCAGAGCAGGTGTTTTTTTGGTGGTGGATCATTGTCAGCACTAAGAATAGTCCACTGGCCAAAAATATCTAGCCAGCAGCATCCTGTGACCACTGATGAAGGATGATGGAGACAACAGAGGATGACTAACACAAACTGTGCAGCAAAAGGTGAATGGTGAATGGAGGAACAGCAAAGTAAGAATTTCATTGTACAGTGCAACTGCCTGTTCTGCTGTGCACATGACAATAAAACTCTTGAATCTTGAATCTTGAAAAGGTAAGCTATTTAACCAAGACTAAGAAGGTAGGTATGTCTAATAGAATGCTGTCTTGGCCACGGATGGCTATGGCATGAAACTCCTGACATCTAGATAGTTGTGCAGACCTACTAATGTTTTGCGCTATTGCAAACCTTGCTTTGGCCATAGAAAGTGGCCCATAAGAATGGTTGATGCTCTTTTGTGCGTTTGCCTCATTGCATAATGCATTAAAGAGATCCCCCCTCAAAGCACCAAATACTGGGAGGAGGTTATGATGATGAAGTACCTACTCTAACTTACCCAGACTGACAATAAATACTGACTGTGTGCTATTTAATGCTGTGAAAAGCTTGTCTTATTTTTGGGACATACATGACTGTCATTGTTCATGCTTATGCATAGAGACAGAGAAAAAAACTATTTTTGAACAAGTTACACAGCATCTTTTTGCACTACTGTTTTCCTGCTGCACTATGTGGCTTCCAACTTGTAAACAAACCTCAATAACATAAATAAAGTGATATATTTGTGTATGTAACTTTCTTCTATGTCATCCACCCCAAGCCCACTTGATATGAGCACTGATATGAAAGCCACAGATGCAAAATCTGATATTAAAGCAGACAGAGCCATCCTCTGTAGTGTAGCCTGAATCATATGGAGAACAGACACTCTCTGCTTGTGCCTGAGGAGGAGTCCTGCTGGTGCTGCCAAACAGAGAGCACAAACATTCACACCACAAACATGGCACAACCCATCTGCTCCAGTGGGTTTAGTGAAGATGGGAGTGCACATGGCTAATGCACATTTGTTTTAGTGAACGACACAGTGAACTGCTTAAGCTGCATCTCAGCCAACAGATAAGCATAGATATTATATTTGCATTTATACTGTTTGTATATGGATCATCAACCAAACTAGTTCAAAATATCAGATTTTAGACTAATATTGTTTTACTACAGTGCTACACACTTTTTTCAGATTTGAGAAATATTATTTAAAATAATGGGATCTAACTGCTCATCATGTGGCCATGAGGGACAGGGATGCAGTATTATGTCCAGCTCTAAAATGTAGGGGTGTACCTAAAACAAGGCTCTGCCTATGGTCTGCCTATGCTGTCCAATTTTGAGATCACTGTTTGAGTGTATAAGTAAGTGGCAAATGGGCAAAGGTGATTTCCCATCAAACTATACTTTTAAATAAAAGATGATATTATGTGTTTTTGCTTTATGTCTGCTTTAAATATAGAGCATAGCTTCAATAATAATAATAATAAGTTAAACTTATGACTTTACTTCCCCAAGATATACTGATAGCACTTTACTGTAAGTGAGCAGAATCTGTTTACATGAAGTAGAGCAGAGAATGTGATTTTTCAGAACATCCCAGCTGTCAGAGTGTCACCTGTTTTTAGCTAAGTCATTTGTACTGTGAACGACACTCTAGGCAACACCTCACACATTTCCATTAGTCATGCAGAGGAGATTATGTGCCTGTGCTAGAATATAACTCCACTGCAACATGCTGGGCCCGCTTTCTCCCAGCAGTCACGACCACACGCTATAGCAGTATTTATAGATCAGAGCAGATAGCGGCACAGTAACACACTTCTTTTTCATCTCTACATAACATGCAGAAGCCCACTTACAACCTCATTTGTTTTGACTGAACAACTTCTTAAATGTAAAAATGTCATTTAAAACATGGCACACTGCCTAAACCACACTCATTATCTTGCATAATGAAACGATTTCCCCTGGAGTCATCAGAAACTCCAGCATCCCAAGACATCACTGTCAGAGGAAATCACACAAAAATAAACACACGACTCTCTAGACAAGACATGGTGCTCTATTAAGAACAGCATGGTGTGTTAATGATTACTTAATATTCCACAATTGTGACTGTGAATGCTTGCCTTTCAAAATTAATTGAAGAACCAAGGGAGGTAAATAAAAAAAGAAAGAAATAGAAAATCATGATGTGTGAGTTCAGTGTTATGACAGTTTAGAGGAAAAACAATGTGCTGTAGTGTTTCCCACGAGTTTGAAACAAAGCTGGAGGAGCGCTGTTGGGGTACATTATTTGAATATATGAATATCCAAACTCACAGGTCTTGCATTACTCCAAGTATTTGAATAAAGCACTGAATGTTGAAATAAATGTTAATAAATGTTAATTTTGTTTTCAAATGTGAAGGACCTTGTGAACGTTTTGGTTTAGATCACAGAAAAGGCCACAGACAAAAGGAGTGATGCCAAATCTCTAAGGTAGTGTATGACTTTTTTACTCATAACAATATGACATAATTTCTCGCTGGAACTGGTCAAAATGGGACAAAACTGAAAAAGGATATTGTTAAAATTGGACAAAATATACTTGGATGTCTGTCAATATACTTGAGAGCCCCCAAAGTATAGCCTACACGTGGGAAACACTGTAACAAGTATTTTGGAGAAAAGTTTAGGCATGAGTATTATGAAACTACAAGTAACTGACAAAACTGGGCACACTCCTTTGAGTGTGTTCAGCTGTGTGACCAGGTTCAGGCTGCTTAGATGTAGTACATCTACATCCCACATTGATGCCTTCCAGTAAAAAAGCCTCAGTCAGCTGGCGTGGAGCTAATTGGGCAAAAATCCAAAAAACACACCTACACTGACCTACACAGCACTTCTTACACCACTATCCATTTACTGCTTACTAAAGGATGTCATAATACACCATGCACATTTAGCAGCAGTGTAAGCTATAATTTTACTACAGCACAGTAGTTTTTTTTATTTATTTGCTATTACTAATATTTACTTTGCACAAAAGGACACAATATTAGGATATATCAGATGTAATCTGTCTGTAGTGATTGAAAATAAGTTCCTGTTTCCAACCTGCATAGTCCGGCTCTGTAGCATGGGATTTTAAACTGCAAAGTTAACGTCATGTAGCAAAACTAAAGTCCAGCCTGAATTCATTCAGCTGAACTGGATTTCTGCATGGATAAGTCATGGATAAGGCATTTACATTTACTTTACATTTACACTGTAGCAAAATATAAGAAAGCAATTCATGGTGTCAAAGTTAAGGCATTAATACTGAGGTGTAGCCTTAAGAAACATTTTGCAGGAGTTTGTCATTATGCCGTTTACATTAACCGCTCTGGAGAGCTAATCCTATGCTCCTTCAGTTTCTTAGTTTCTTCTCACTCAGCATCAACTGATGGCACTCAGTTGTCAGCAATGCAGTCAGCTTAATGATGAGTGTCAACACTTCAGAATAAGGAGTGGAAAAAAATGGAGGCAGAGAGACTGGAGGAACAGATGGAGGAGGCATGCTGAGTCAGGAAATATGACCAGACACAAGTCCACCACTCATTTGTCGTGTGTGTGTGTGTGGGTGGGTGGAGAAGCTCCCTCATACACATCACACACACTTCCTTCATGTCTGATACTGTCATTATTAAATAGCATACACATCAAAGTATGTTTATTTAATGGGTGGTTTGACAACAAGCTGTTTATTATGCTTCTCATTCAAAATGTTATGACATTAATATGTTTGAAACCAATGAAATGCACCAGCAAAGTAGCAATACTTTTTAATAATCCAAGAAAAACTCCAAGTACAATGACATTTTCGAGGATTGGCCTAAATTTGTATTCACTGTTTTGACAATAAATTATATACTCAAAAAATATATGACTGAGGGTAAATTGAATAAATAAATCAGCTTCTCTCCAACACTTACAGATTCAGAATAGTTCTATTTTACTCGTTTATTATGGCTTAAAGAAATGGCTGCTAAATAGTTATATCACTGATTCAAACATGATGTTGTTTTTTTTTCATTTTTGAAAATGAAAACCTACCTGAAAAATACATTAGTGTTTAGGAAAGTACAGAGTAAGCTAATTGAGCAAGTATTAAAATACACTTTTCTGTCTCTCTATCCTTCACTAGGATTCCTCTTTCTCTCCAACATAGCTGCATATGTGCTCCTGAATGTACTGTTGGAATGTAATCCAACAGTCAACAAACTGCATGAATATGAATAACAATGAAAGCTATTTATGATGTGTGCTAATCCTCTGTGATTAAAGAACTTGCTCATCCTAAAACATTAATATTGCTAAAAATGACCTGAAGACAGTAGCCACCAATTATTAAGACACTAATGCTAGTTGGCGGCTCTTCATTTTCATTCATTGTCAGCAGTGTTAGCTTTTTTTCTTTAACTATTCCTTTCAGGTTCTCTTCAACTACAATTGGATGAACATTGAACAATATAGCAATACAGCGAGGCCTACTCCCGTAAGCATTCCTCCTGCACACAGCTGCATGTAGTTGTACGTGTATGTCAGATGCTTGTGGTCCCAGTGGAGCTAAACTATGTAAAATACTAAATTCACTTCCAAGATGATCAAAGGATAAAATTATGACAACAGTCCACTCCAGTACCCACCAGCTGTCCTGAACACATAAAAGGGTGATGAGTGAGGACAGGGACACTGCTAATCAGTGCAGTGCTGTTAATTTAGGTGCACTCATGCATAAAAGTAAAAAAAATTGATTGATGAACAGTGAATTTATTACATGTATTTTTTCCTATAATTTTATTCATATAATTGTGAATGATGCCAAAGTAATGGAACTATTGTAACTTTTCATGATGCACTGAATAATTTCCTAAAGAACTATATTCTGGATGAATCATGAGATTAGAGATTTACACCCTCCACTAATAAATGTTGATCCTCCATTGTCCAGGCAGTAAACATTTCAGTGCTGTCCTGGCTCTAACACTCGTTACACTCACTCATAACACTCATGAAGTGTTAGTTAAGCAGCTGATGAGTTGATGCAGGTGTGGTGGGAGCAGGCAACAATAAAATGTGCAGTGCAAGATTTGAAAACACTAATGTTGAAAGCCGCCAACGTATCAACTACATTGAGGTAACTCTCATGATGCAAACAATAACATAGTTCTGGAATCCTTGACTTTGACTTGAGTCCAACTAGAGAGTTGAATTTTTTTCAACTTTAAAGCAGAGTCTCCTACCCAAATGTAATTATCAATGGTCACAACATGAGTAAAGCTTTAGTGACACCTCCCTGCTCAGTACTTGGCCTGAGTAGAAACTTTGGAGTGAATCACATCCTTCAAGGTCAGATGATCTTAAAATGATTTTAAGATGGTCTTAAAAATAAAAGTTCCAAAAGGGTTCTTTTAAGTAATTTGAAGATAATTGCTCAATAGGTGGTTCTTTGAAGAACCACTGCCATAAATGAGATGTACAAGTTTGAAGTACCTTCAAATAATGTAAAGGTTCTTCGTCAGTGGTAACCAATCCTCCTCCTGGAGATCTACTTTCTTGTAGAGTTTGGTTCTAACCTACCTCTAACATGCTGCCCCGCCCTCTTACTTAACACTAATTCCATCTAAATCCATCTGCTCCAGCAAATCAGGAACTTCTGACAAAGTTAATTAACTGGAGCAGGTGTGGCAGATCATGATTGGAACTAGACACTGTAGGAAGGTAGATATCCAAGACCAGGGTTGGAGACCACTGTTCTATATCAGTTATTGGGTTGGTGCCAATATCCGATATTGTCATGTACTCATCTGTTGATCCAGATAACAATACATTTATTTACATATCTACATAAGATAAAGATACTGGGACTGCATCTACATACATTAGCAGGACAGAGAAGCATAACACAAAAATGAGGTGAACCAGCAACTGGAAGGGCATGGATTCAAATCTTAGGAGTGACCAGGTATACCTGGCTGTGCTTTTGGACAAGACACTTAAAATGCAGACATTTCATTATAATTTATTGTAGAAATTTCACAGCATCCCAGCAACACTCTTCTGGAGTCCAACAAATACATCATCAAACACTGGTGTAAAACAATGGTCAAATCTTTCTGATGCCATTCATTTTTTTATATGTTGATATTAGGACAGTGACTTTCCTGCAACATTGGATACAAAAGCACTGAGGATTGGACTGAGCATTAAAAAAAAAATGATTTGAATGATTCTGAATGCAAACAATTTTGATGACTACAGGCTTGTTTGAGGTGAGAAGTGCTCTACAGTTGTGAGAGAGAGGGAGAAAAGCTCTTGGTTAAGTAGGTCATTGTGACAGACTAGTCCATCACAGAGATATACACAAATAGCCTGCACCTGTCAGGGGCAGTTTTCACAAACCTTTTGTCTATTCATAGGCAAAAAGGTGATTTGCATATTGCCAACCATCTCTCTCTCTCTCTCAGCTTGTTCACATATTTGAGTTTCAATAGAAACTCTTTACAAAAAAGAAGCCTATTTATAAAGACAAAGTGGATCTATGACAGCCTTGTCCTTACTCAGCCTCTCCTTTGGTCTCCATCTCTCCCTCCACATCTCTCATCTCCCACAGCAACATGGTGTTTCTCATTAATCAGATGCCCTTCTGGTGTGTCCAGCAGGGTCCAGTCTTAGGCCACAGTCTGCTGAATCAAACAGCAGGTAGGATAAAGGTAGCAGTGAGAGTTCAGCCAGTGATGAGGTCAGAGGTCATGTATCGCTACCCAACTGCAGGATAGACTATTGTGTCAAGGTGGTGAGAGGGAGATAAAGAAAGGGGGGAGAGAGAAAAATAAAGAAAGAGAGGGAAGGGGAGGAGCACCAGGTAACAAAGAGCAATGCACAGTTCAGCTGCATATCATCTGATTGACATCTTACATTTCTTCCACATTAATTGCAGCTAACACACATGATATTGTTCTAAAAAGTGTTAGTGCTGTTTGAAAGTGTCCATAGGCAGTACAATGTAGTACCTCCTCAGACGACAACATCAGGTTTCAGACATCAGACAAAACAGCTTCAGGTCGCAGGGAAAACATGCTGTCTTAACTGGACATCAGGTGAAACAGCCTATGAGTAAGTACCCACTTACAAAATGGCCTTAGCCGGCAGAGTTTGTGTGTCATGAAATTAAATTTTTCTCACTAAATTAATTTAACTTTGTGGCCAAATTAAAGATAACAATATATTACAACCACAACGTGAATCCAGTTTAAATGTCAACCATGGTAATTTTCCACATGCTTAAATGACTAAAGGGATTGTCAGAAGGTCTTACTCCTCTGGCTCAGTCCACCTCTCCCTCATTACACACACCCATATACGCCTTCATTTGGCCTTGTGCCTTGCTAAGTCTCTGTGTGGTTTGCCTGAGTTCTGAGATGTGTATTATTTGTGTTCCTGTATTTGGCCTTTGCTGTGTTTTCTGGTTTTTCCTTATGGATTTGCCTAGTGTGTGCCTGCCTTTTTGTTTTTTCACAGCTGCCAGCTGTGATTACTATCTACTATGTAAAACCCCTAATAAAGCTACTCTGCACATGCAGCCTGATTTCAAGCCCTTTTACTTATAAGGATTCAGACCACAAACACAACAGCAAAAATTCTAGTGGTCCCAGATTTTATAGTCACTGGTAGTTAAGTTTAACATTGATGTAACTGATTTGCTGTCAGTATCACATCAGAAACTGGATTCAAGGTCTCAATTTAAAGACTTCTGCTGTGGGCACACTGATCCACGTTGAGTCCTTAGCAAAGACCAGCACGCAAAAAGCCTCAATATTTGAGTAAAAAAGAAAACAAAGCAACAAAACATTTTCATATATGCATCTATTCACCCTACAGCAGTTTTGCCCTGCCCTTTCACATTGAAGTTATAAAGCATACTGTCAATCTTAAAAGCATATTAACATCAGCGTGTTAAAAAGAAAAAAAGGTTGAAAATGGTCTTGTTAAAAATGACCGATGGCCTTTTTGATGATTGAAATCAACAACATTGCAAACCTTAGGAAAAACAAAAACACTTTCTCATCTCTTCTTCTGAATATATTTTTTTATATTGTGACTTCAGTGTCACAGTTTCTGCATGATAAATTTTAAGGACAAAACATTACAGCTATCCATTATAGTGCTGTAATATCTGATCATGTCATAGTATGGTTAAAATGGTTTGAATTGGCTGATTCATTCTGTCACGATTGGCCCCTCCCAGTCCTGTCCATGTGCTTTGTGTTTTGGATCTTCCATGTGCATTTGTTTTGGTTCAGCCCATTTGTTTGTTGACTCCACCCCTGATTGTTTTCACCTGTCCCTCATTATCCCTGTTTTATAAGCCCTTTGTTTGCCCCTTGTCTTTACTGATCTTTGTTTGATGTATGTTGGCAGAACTGTTGTTTGTTGTTTGGTGATTAGGATTTGTTTGTGTTTCTTGTCATGTCTAACTCTTGTACGATCCGTGTTGGCTCTATGACCCTTGTCTATCTCAACCCTGATTTTGGATTTGCCCTTAATAAATCTCGCTTATCTCAGCACGTGCATCCGCCTCCTTGCTCCACGTCACACATTCTGACTCTCCACTGCACTTTGATCAAATCTCTGACGGAACATTGTGAATCAAAAATTCATGTGGTATCTCAGGGGAAAATAAACAAAATCAAAGACAACTGGGGGACACAGTGATGAAGCCTTTTCAATTCAACCAGTGCTCTGAACACACACACACACACACACGCACTGTAGTAGATGTATTTGAATATATGTGGACAAAACACACATTACCCAGTGTAGGCTAAGACACAGCTCATTATCATAGTGTTGGTATTGTTTCAAAACGCCTAACTCCATTTTTCTTGTTCTTTTCCCCATTAAAAATGTCAACTTTCCCTTACCCTTGTGCAAATATTTCATGACACATGGCCCAATCACATAACTGAAATAATTATTTGTATTAAAATATACTGAAGTCAAGAACTTTTGCTTCTCCTGCACATGGTATCACAGATACATACTGCATTACAGATAGTGACCATGTCAAAAAAAAAAAAAACAAAAAACAATCAATAACACTAACTGTGTGCTGGATTTGTGGAGTATAAGGCTCCAGGTTCTGTTTTTGTCCATGTATTTTTAACTGGTTCGATTCAATTCATTTGTACAGCACTTTCTACAGCAGACACAGACACAGAGAAGGAAAGGAAAAATCAAAGGAAAAATCTGCAACAGTATGAGGAACAAACAAAGAAAGGAAACAAGGCTAAAAAAGCAGAACATGATGAAGAAACTCTGAGAGGAACAAAGACTAGCATAAGACTAAAAGATAAGCATATTGCCCTCTGGGCTGCACTAATAATAGTGCAGTTATGATACAAGCAGTACAACATTTGTGAACTGTTTAGGCCTTTTATTGTTGCTGTGATTAAACAAATCAATAAGCAGTTCTTAGTGATCTGAATTCGGTTCTGAATTTGTGCTTACTCATTTCAGTACATCCAACAGTAAAGGCAGTTTGGTGTTTCTTTTATTTAGTGATAGAACATACAATAGCACACAGAAGGTCCAATTCCACATGCCACTAAAACAAGGAGAGACTGTTGACAGAAATGCAGATTCTGTCAAAAAACTGACATACAGTCTTGTTTTGTGGAAAAAAAAGAACATCTTTTACATTTTTTACTATGTACACAGCTCACTATGTAATTAATATATGATTACATAATTACATTGGAAGCAATGAATAACTCTCAGCTTCTAAGGGTTACATATTTCTGACCTGACCACATCTGAAAAAATACTGACTGTATTAAGCAGGTTAAATATGAGCATATTATTGGTAGGGTAATAAGTTTAAAAAGGGTGAGGCAGGACTAGAACTTCCAGAATCAGGTTAAGAGTTCATGCAGGGATCGGCCCCCATGAAGCTAATTAGAAATCATGACAGACGTTGGACAGAGATGTAATGGTGGACTATTCATTAAAGTCTCTGAAACATCCAGAGATCCATCTGGTTCATGAGCTATATTTATTCATCTGTAATCCTCTCTCATTTAATTTAACCACTGTCTCCCTGGTTCAACCCACCTATGCATCTAGTGGTAATCTAAAAAAAATCTAACCTCATCTCATCTCATATCTCATTTCTTCTCATCCTCCTTCACCTTTCTTCTCCTCTATCATCCTTTCCTCTCTTGATCTCTCCTCTACTATCCTCTCAATATTTCTTCTCTTTTTCTCTCCTCTTCTCCACTCCTGACTCCACTGGTCATAAACACTATCCACACTCTCACACAGCTTTGCTCCCACAGTTAGCAATAAGACATCCTTCATTTGCTGTTTTTTAATGAGGGGGCCACAAGCTCTGCCTAAGAGGGTCCACAATGTGCTGAGTCAGTTGCCTGCACATCCAACATAATCCAAATTGGCACCCAAGTGTCTAGCTTCCACTGTACCATTTGACATTACGCTCTCATGCATACACAACAGAGTCATTTGAGGACTGGTGAGTTTCTATTACTAAGCTATTAAAAACATTCCCATTCTAGGCACTTTGAACCATAATATCAATCAGATTGAGACAGCCTCAGAATTATTCATAACAACATTACAAGATGTGATTACACTAAGAGTTTTCAAATGCAATTACATTGAAGAGCTTCACAGTATTCAGCACATCAAACACTCCACATTACAGAATTCATGACAGTAGTGCCAACACCTCTCAGCTAAAACCACTGCAGAATGACTACGCAAATCACCCAGAACAAACCACTGAGTCTATATAGGTCTTTTTAAACACAGTCAAGAGCAGATTAAATGCATGTATATGTGATGTATGGTGATTATAATTATTTTATAATAGCTCATGGGTTGGTGTGTGTGGGACAGAGACAGAGCAAGAAAGAGAGAGTAAGAGAGTTTTCTCAGGTGTGTAAAGGTAATGAAAGTGCCAGCCACTAGTGAGCTGCCATGTGATTTATGGCCCTCTTTTCCTCTCAGTCAGCTAACACACACACACGCACACACACACACACACACACACACACACACAGGCCAAAGAACACTGGGTGGCAACATAAATGTGTTTTCACTGTATTTTAAACATTACAATGAAGGAAAAACAATTAAACGCAATTGTGTATGTCAGCAAGTCTGAAGTATAGTCCATTCTCACCAGACAAAGGCAAACATAACAGAACTTGTATACTACATTGTGGCAAATGGAAAGTTATGATAAGCACAAAATTAGTGAGACCTTTCAACATTTACTCATTAGTAAAAATTTACAAGGGAGAACAGCTGTACGAATACAGGTATATCATTGCTGTCATTGAAAAACCTCATATGTCCAAAAGAGTAACTTTATAAGAGAAAGAAAAAAAGGCTTTCTTATAACGTAATGTACAGGGAGATTCACTCGAAAGAGGGCCTGAATATCTGAACAAAATAATGCACAACGCGCTCCTCAGTATATCGAGCTTAGAACAAGCTGGGATGCTCCTGCGTCAGACTGAAGAAGTAGGTGCGGGATAGCTGTCGCAACTTTTAACCTCCGTTTGGAACTTATATACACTCACCGACCACTTTATTAGTTGCTTGTTAATACAAATAGCTAATCAGCCAATCATGTGGCCGCAACTGAATGCATTTAGGCATGTAGAGGTGGTCACAACAACTTGCTGAAGTGCAGACCGAGCATTAGAATGGGGAAGAAAGGTGATTTAAATGACTTTGAATGTGGCATGGTTGTTTGTGCCAGAAGGGCTGGTCTGAGTATTTCAGAAACTGCTGATCTGCTGGGATTTTCACACACAACCATCTCTAGGGTTTACAGAGAATGGTCTGAAACAGAGAAAATATCCAGTGAGCGGCAGTTGTGTGGACGAAAATGCCTTGTTGATGTGAGAGGTCAGAGGAGAATGGGCAGACTGGTTCGAGATGATAGAAAGGCAACAGCAACTCAAATAACCAACAAAAATCTCTGAGGAATGTTTCCAACACCTTGCTGAAAGTATGCCATGAAGAATTAAGGCAGTTCTGAAGGCAAAAGGCAAAACCTTTTACTAGCAAGGTTTACCTAATAAAGTGGCTGGTGAGTGTATATCGCAACAGGATACAAAAATTTGAAACTGGGGCATGTTGGGAACTAAAGAAACCAATTGTTGAAGTTGAGGGGGAACTGATTTAGGTAATTGTTAATTGTTGAGTATGAGCTTGTTAGTTACATTAACCCTGCAAGTAGTCCTGTCACAATGAAATTTTAGCTCACAATTAATTGCCAGATAAATAATTCCAAGTAACAAATGAACTGTCTTTTTGATCATTGTATGCAACTGTTAATGTACAAACCTAGAGCAGCTAAAATGGTTGATTAGCCATCTTGCTTCCTAGCTGTCAATGGTTAGCAGCTCCCAATTGATGACAGACACAACTTGAGCTCAAACAAACATTTTTCACTGCATTCAAAACATTGCACTCGTCAGCAAATAGAACATTTGTTGTTTTTCTAAGACATGTCATCTCAATAAATAAATTTCTGCTTTCTTTTACTAGCATGTATTCACTTCAACCCAACTGACAGAAACACACACAATTCACATTCTGAAAACATGACTATGAAACCTAACATCTTTGACCAGCTTAAATAACTGAGATCAGGCGAAGTAATATTTACATGCCTACTCACAGAGAGAGAGAGAGAGAGAGAGAGAGAGAGAGAATCACTGACAGTGAAAGCAAGATGGGCTTTCACTAAATCATGTATGCCATATTGTTCCAAAAATGATGTGAGTAGAAAAGCACGCTACTAGCCATAAACCACACTGTCTTTGTTTCACCGTTTTAAATGAATCTGTAAGCCATTTCAAAGCTTTATTCAGTCAGCGGGCACTGAAGGATCCAAGAGATGATTAGCATGTATTATGTTCCCTCCTTTGTAATAAACAGGGAAAAAGGATACATAGCACAGGTTTCATGGATGGCTTTGATGATGAAAGACATTCTACATCCAGGTGTATTTTTCAGTGGAGCACAACAACAGCAAGTATTATAATCAGCCATTTCCTGAAAAACAACCTGTAAAACGAAAACCACATCCACCGGAGCAGGTATAAAAATTGGTTTAACATAGATTCAACATATTAAGATTAAGCATATTGTAAAAACTATATTTTCACTCTGGATTATGGTTCCAGCAGTGAAATTTCCCCTTAGCATAACCCGTGTGTATTGCCTCCTGCTGTTTCTGCCCTATATTGAGTTGCAGGTCAAGATCAGCACCAGTAGGTGGCACCAAATCCACACAAAAAGCCTACACTCAGAAAGAGGCTAAAAATAGAACATCATAGCGGAAACAGGGCCTAGGCTGAACAAAACCATGTGTTCATTACTGATGCACTCAGGCATCAGCTGTCATATTTAATCCTAATGTTCTTTAAATATACATTGATACCTCATGGATTTCCAATCCTACTCTAAAACTTACCTTGACTAAACCTGCATGAGACAAAAACTGATATGGAATAAAATATGTAAAAACCTGAATATTTATGTTTGTCTTGAATAAAATCAGAACACACAGTAGAGCCTAGTGTTGTCTAACATGAGGGAGGTTAAATATGCAGTCCAATTAGAGCTCCATGCAGCAGCACCAGATGGATAGTGAACTGGCTTCCCTGCCACCCCAGCTTGTGCTAATTCACAATATCTTTCTACCGCATACTTTTTCAGCACCTTTCTATATGATGCTTTTTGCTGCCTCTACATAATGCTGCCTCTTTTAACTTGTGTTCCCTGCTGCTTCACACTTGTGCTGTCTCTCTACCTTGTGTTCTCTAGCTGGTTCTCTACCTCATGCTGCCTCTCCACTTCATGCTTTGTCTGCAACTCGCCACCTAATAATGCTTTCTTCCTATCTCACTACTCTGTTCTGTCCCCCTGCCTCTCCACCTTGACCCTGAATCTTATCCCTTTTAATTACTTAAGGCATCACCTCTACTAGGATGCTTCTCTATCTATCTCATCCTTTTTCACTGCCTCAGGCTCCACCACTCCACCTTGGTGCCTTTCTACCACATTTTTTGCCTCTACGCCTCAAATTATGTCTCGTCACTATCTCAGGCTGCCTTTCTGCCAGGATGCCCCAGCACCCGGAGGCCTCTTTTCCACATCCTTTTCATGACCTCAGGCTCTTTCTCTACCTGGATGCCTCTAAACCACATGCTGCATCTCTACATCTCACTGCTTCAGGCTGCCTCTCTTGCAGGATGTCCCTACACTTGGCTACCTCTCTGTCTCACACTGCCTCTTTACCTCACATGGTATCTCCACCTTGTCCTTTCTCATTGTCTTGTTGCCTCTCTACTTTGTGCTATCATCATCATTACTTTTACTTATGTAGCACGGTTATCAAACTCAAGGACACTATTCTATCGCCACAACTCTTGGTTTGTGCTGCCTCTATTTACCTCTCAACTCACACTGCCTCTCTTTCTTCTGCTGTCTTGGCTCCAGAAAACTTCAAGTTTACGGCAGCCTGGGTGAGTTGAAAGGTATCCAACTAAGAAGGCATGCTCTGATCTACTACTTATAGATGCTAAGAGTCAGGCCAGTGGGAGACTAAGGAAGAGAATTTGGAAGTTATTTTGCTGAAAGTGTTTTTTCCTGATACCATATCTACACAAGTCAGCCATGATGTGAACAATAAACATTTTATTACATGCCAGTGGGAAATGAGGCATCTTTTGTAAAGTTGCTTTGACTTTGTTTGGGGCTTATGTGTGATGTTGAGGAAAAGAATGGGTGAAACTAAATACGCACACCCAATAAACAAGCAAACAAATAATCTCACATAGACAGCTACTTTCCATCAGGCATCAGGAACAGCTCAATAATGAAGCAGAAAAAAAGTTGAGCAGTTTTCCTTATATTGTTTTCATGTTAGAGCTTCAGAGGGACTTCCCACTTCCTACATCATTAATGAGAGAGGCAGAAAATGTCACCAAGAATAGAGTTTCTATGATCTACATATATATATATATATATTTGCCTTCACAGACAAAACGGGCATATATTTTTTCCTAAAACAATATAAGTTTCAATTTGATATGCTGTCTTTAAAGCATGCTCAATGAAATACAGGGTTTAAATGATTTGCACATCACTGCATTTTGTTTTTATTTACAATTTTTACAGCATCCCAACTTTTTTGGAAATGGGGTTGTAAATATCTGGTAGGTGCTGATTTTCAAAGCAATTATCTGCCAATACTGATACAAGTCAGACATCATCATCCATTCCTTATTAATTTATTTATTTAGGAGCATATCTACAAGCATTTTAACCTACATACTTAAAAAAGATGGTTCTTCAAGGATTCTAATAAAGAAAATGGTTCTATACAAAACCATGAACGCTCAAACAACCCGTTGCATGATTTCAGAATTCTTTGCACCATGAAAGGTTCTTCTAATGTTAGTGTCAAGACTGTAACACAAAAAAGACCCTTTATGGTGCTATATAGAGATCTTTACAAAAAGGTTCTATACAGAACCACAAAAATACATTCTCCATCCATCTAAATAACACTTGAATGATGCAAAGAACCTTGTAATCATACAAAGGGCTCTTTGAGTGTTCATGGTTCTATATTGAACCATTTTCTTTACTACCCTTTCAGAACCATCATTTTTAAGTGTGTAGCCTATCAGTCCATGCAACAAAACAACATGTTTTGCTCTCTGGAGTTAGACAGGCTCTAATGCAAAATCCATGAAAGCAGAAAATGAAACTTTCTGATAGGTTAGATAGCACACACACACACACACACACACACACACACACACACACAAGCTCACATCATGTCTTTGTATAACACCCTCAAGGGGTCATACAAGCAGAACAGACAGTGTTTTAAGAATATTCTTAATAGCTATTCTTTAGAATCTTCATGGCCTGTGCTAGAGGGTGAAGAAAGCTTGATGTGTGACTTTTTAACATATCATCTCACCCTCTGAAGCAAGTTGAGAAGCAGGAGAAACATTCACACCTCTTATGTTTAATGCTTTAACCAAAATTAGAGTCCTGTCTCCTCCAAACATCACATTATCACTACATTTAAACACAGACTGACAACACTGAGTAATCTACCAACTATTTTGACAATTAATCAACTAATCAGAGTTACATATATAAAACATAAAAATGTAGTTAAGGGAACAATAACAAACCACAAATAGCTTCCAAGTATTTTACTGTGAAATGAACAAGGAAGCCTAAAAAAACATGCATTAGTATCAAGCAAACAACTGATGAAACTACAATTTAATCTCCTCCTTATTAAGTAATCAAGCCATAACAGCCCTAATTTAAATCAAACCTAACAGAGTATATCTGGAGGCCTGCATGACTGGGTCATATCGGACTGAAGTTGTGTAAAATCATTTGTGTAACTCAACCACACAATCACTTGGGTTGTCATGTGAGCCTGCAGCACAAAGCATCCTTCCAGAGAACGAGTAATTGATGATCAGCCTGCCTGAAGACTGACTACTGCCTCCATGCTAAAAAACCCCATTCCAAGTTCAAGAGGTTTCACACAGTGACAGGCGGGCAGCCCTGGATTTCTTATAATTAAACTCAGCTTCGTGTGCACCATATAAATCTACCATATTTCACTTTCAGCTTCATGGATTTATAAATGGTGCTCTTGTGTTAGAAATGAACTTGAGTGTACAATTTTGGGGTCTCTAGATGGTCATCTGTGAGGAGGATAGGTATCAAATTGTTTAATAATATATTTAGCATAAACGTGCATAACGGGAAAAGTATGTTGACATAAATTCATTAGACATTTGCATAAAACTGTCCTCTGAGGCTTTTCCTCTACTAAATTATTTTACGGTTAACCATATTAACCATATTAACATATTAACGCAGGTAAAAGTCACCCAAATCTAATTTTGTCTTTCATTGTACATATTATCTGACATCAGTCAGAACATATTACGCTCGTGAACTGACTTACACGTGCAACAGAACACTGATCCACCCAGCAAGCTCATTTAACACTCACAGCTATGCTCTACATTTCCTTAAGATTAACAGATTCCTTTAATGTGACATTGGACTTTAATGTGCACAAACTGCTATTTTAAACTAGGAGATCAAACACAAGACATTAAAACAACCATGCTGAATAGAGTCTACAGAAAAGGGTAAAAACAATAAATTACTGTGCTTATTTCAACTGCGTAAGCTGGCCAAACAGAGAAAGGAAGCTCTGTTTCTTTCGTTTGCATGCCGTGAAGAAGATTGCTAGCAAAGGGGTGCAAGCTCAGTGCCAAAACAGTGATATATATACTGGGTGAACATACTTAGTCAAGTACTTCTCATTGCTTTTCGAAGTGAACATGATTTTTGTATAGTTAATTAATAGTTTCACTCTTCTTGGGAGGTGCCACGCATATTTGTTTAAACAGCGTGTGCTCGCCCTCCAAGACAAGGCTGTAACCATAGTAAAAGCCATTCTGATGACTTGAGCCGGAGGTATATGTACCTGCATGCAGGTTGCATAAATCTGACTGCTCAGACAGATGCATATTGTATTACAGTGACCCATATAATATGTGTTTTTCCTACTTATACTACAATGTTGTTCTACAAAGAACAAATCTATGTCACACATGATGAAAAATATCAGATTTGGTCAAATTTAACCTGCAGTGTGAACACAGCCTCAATGTCCACCCATTCAGGGACTTTGTTACTTTCAACTGTTAAAAATCTGTCACCACAGTATTTACAACGTGTGTGGCCACATACTATACCGTAAAAGGGCACACAATATATAAAAATAATATAAAAATATATCAACATGTGGAATTGAACCTATCTATATGCTACTGTGTTTTCTGTCAGCTAATAAAAGAAGCATGATGCTGTCTTTATTGCTGTGTGACCGATTCTGAGCAAGCAGGCATGCACATACACATGAAACTGGGGACACTAAATGAATATTACGATTTATTAATTTAGAGAAATAATAAGAAAATATATACAACAATAAAATATAAAGTACATTTCTATTTACTGCTTAAAATTTGTGACACAAATAAAAATGTGCTAAAACATGTTCTTAACAAAATACATTTGACATCAAACTGAAATATTATGTTATTACAGGGGACTTCCACCAATTTTTAAGAAATTGTAAAATCATTTTCTCGTTAAGAAGTTACCCAAAGTCATGCGGATTGGCCTGTCACATTTATTAAAGGAAGGCTGCTTGCAATTATTTAAGGCAGCGCAATTATGTCCCACAGTCATTAGCTTTCACACTCATATGTTTATATCAATCATAATTTCACTAGCTGCATTTTTATTATATAAGCTAAGGCAAATTCATGCAAAAATAAATAAATAAATAAATAAAGTTTAACTTATGACCAGGTGCTGTAACATATTTAGAACACACAATAAGCAATGTTTATTTCAGCATAAGTTATGCCTGTCATCAGTTGAGAGCCACTAAGGATCGGTAGCTAGGATGCAAGATGTGGCCACTTCAGGCTTCTACTTTATTAAAGTTTAACTGTTTTTCAAAAAAAGGACAATTACTTCATTAATCACATTTATATGGTAATTAATCATCAGATTTTAATTAATCATTTTGTTTGTTATCTAAGCAACCTGAGAAGTGATACAGATCTCTTGAGTTAGTTCTATATCATCATTGTCATGCAACCTTGTGTCTCCGTTTTTGTCAGTTTTTACTTTTTTCACATAATTTGAAAACTTCAGTTACTCTTTGGATTGTGTTAAACTTTCATGATGAATAGAACAACAAACATAGTCTAAATACAAGGTTTTGTTTTAAAAGCGATAATGTGCTGGTATCACTAAAATTGAGTTACATCTGTTAACATCTGCCACTTTCTTTGTTGTCATTAATGAGTTAAGGGCAAAATATCACAAAACTAAACAAGACACTGTTGTCTCCATTATATTTCAATTCTCCTTTGGCCAGTCTCCATTGCTGCATAAAATCTTTCTCTTTTAGAGCTGAGATAACCAGGGGCAATGGCAGCACAACTGTCAGCACTGTCAGACAAGCTACACTGGATGTGTAAGCAGCTATTCTACAGGCTATTTTCATCCAGCGATGTATGTTTAGCTTGCCGTCTTCATCACCACAGGGCTAGCTTCATACATGCCACATCCGAATTAATTATTAATACTAACATGATTATAAACTGCCCTTTCTTTATCTGCCAGAATCTGCCCATAAATACTGTCACAAGATTTACTGGCAGATCAATACAGAAACTTTTTTTTATCGCCAGCAAAAAGTCCTGGCCCAGCTCTGCTACAAAAGATAATTACAACTCTGCAGAAGGTGGCATGCGGTAGGTGTTCTAATGAATATTACTGTGAATAATAGAGAGTTTGTGTACATACCCACACATGTGCTGACACACAATGGCTTCAATTGCAGGGAACCTAGTTACTCTTCCATAGATAAAGAGCATAAGCAGTTTTCTGGCACTTATCAAACAAACTGGATCATCCCACATATTCAACTGCCGTTTAAAGCATGAAACACGACGCACCATTTATAGAGCTATATTTTCCCTTTTTTGTTGTTTTTTTATTTGGCTATTTTGCATGTGTATTAAAAACTCATAGTCATCATACTTCGGTATTCATTCAACTGCAGATGGTTTCCTCTGATTTACATGCTAAAAGGACTTAACAGAGATTCTTTTCTGGTGCTAATATTTATCGCCTGGGCCTTTTTTGCCATCCATGTAAGTGAGTTTATCCATGGCAACAACGAACCAGACTATTGTTGTCGCGTAACAGATTGCAATTTAGACTCAAACCCATATAACACTGCACTGGCCTTTCATCTGTCAGTCCATTGAACATTTTCGGCAAAAATAAAAGCATAATAAAAAGCTTTCATCAAGTGCAACTACCAGCATTAAATACACAAGTGGTGCACATCTCCTGCTCTAATACATTCTTATTGAATATAAGGCTAATTTAAATGCTAATTCCATTTTCATCCTCAATAAGAGCATATGAACCTTAAGCACAGCTCCACTGCATTGCATTCAACTAATTCAATGACAGAGGTTTATTTTATTTGCTTTTCTTACATGACAATGAAAATGATTTATTAATTTTTTAACCAGAACCTATTTCTTTAACTGCCTATTATTATTTTATTAGTCATTCCTGGGTTCCTGCATGATATAACTGGAAGCTTAATTAAATTTCCACACTGTTGTGAAGGGTTATGAGGAGAATTAATAGTGCCAAATACATAGAGCTTCAATTATCTAAACGTAGACCCAAATGAATGAAAACATTAAATTATAACTTCCTTTGAGAGGACTTGTTTTGGTGCTTTAGGAGATTTTCTTGCTCTGCCTCCAGTTCTAAAGCGACGCCAAGAGGATGTCTTTCACAGAGGAGCAAAGAAAGACTATCTGTAATGCAGCCAGGCAGTCTGGGAAACTAGAATCTAAATCCAATAGCCCAGGAACAGACAGAATGACTGCATCAAAAAAAGCCAAAGTGAACGTACTTTGCCATGAAAGCAGATTAAACGTCTTGTCAGTGTCAACCTGTTGGTGCGCTTGGGAAAAAAAATGGTCCAGAAACCTTGCCTCAAATCATGGGATATACAGCAGAGATAAACATCCCTGCGGTTCAAATGGAACCAAAGCCATTCAACACCAGGTGGCCTCTTCTATCGACCGCGAGTCAGGGCATAATTATAATGGAGGAGATGTGGGGGCTGGATGTACGAACGTGCCCATATAGTTCAAGCCCAGGTTTAGAGCAGGAGTCAAAGGGATTTCTTTTGTTCTAGGCTATTAAATGGAAGCTTAGCACTCATGAAATCAGCTAGGCTTGGAGATTTGTGTACACAGTACATCTCAAACTTTTATAGGTGTTTCTCCATTCTTTTGTTCCTGTGAGTTCCTTCCTATGGACATGTCAGTATTGTTCTTTCAAAATAAAAAATCAGCCAAATGCTAGCATATTGTGAAAGACCCAAGGATTACACATAGACAAGTAACTAAACACAGGTGCGGGAAATTATGGGAGGAAGGAACTATAAACTAAACATAGGTAATGGACATGATAAGGGCCAGAATTAAACTGAAGCAAAGACAAGACAGGAACAGAGACTGAAAGGGGCAGATATGGCAGATAGTGCCAGATATGCCATGACAACCACTAACTATGTGCACAAATCTACACATCTAACTAAGATATAAGATAAACTACCTAAACATATCCAGATAGCCACTCTTATTAGTGAAATCAGCCATGCCAATAAGATGTATTTTGCTGACAAACATTAAATTGCAGGCACAAACTCCAAAAAGTCTCCAAAGAAAAACACTGACCAATAGAAAAGTACATGCTGGAGCAGCTGCACATGAGGCTAAATCACCAAATATCAAGTGTTGCCAAGAGGGGTATAGCCCCCCCAGCACTGGGTTATGCAGAATGGAACCTCATTCTCTAGAGTGAGGGAGCTCCATCCAATTCATTTACGATGAGTTGGAGTGGTGTTTGTCATCCGAAACTAATCATCTATCATCAGTACCTGACCTCACTACTGCTCTTGTGACTTGAATGCAAATACATTCATTTACTAATATAGCATAGCAATATTCCAAGACGCTTTTCTGCAACAAAAGAGAGAAAAAGTGGGACAAGAAATCGTCATGTAAATTTCTTGAGTCAGTCCAGTTTCTTAGACTGAGAACTTGGTCAATGCATGTGAATGTACTTACTGATGAAGAGCCAAGCTGTGGTGAGCTGTTTCACAATCTCTGCTGTCATGCTCTTTATGTGTATCTTCAGATCATGGCTCATAAGCCCCCAGGAGCTGCTGGAAATGATCATTATACTGTGAAGACATGGGGCGGAGAGCAGAGCATTGTGATCTGCTAAAAGTAGCTGGAGAGCGAGGGACTGTCAAAGCAGGGGAGGTGGGTGGGTGGGCCACTGTGGTTTACCACTCTGAGCAGGAGGAAACATGACCCAGATAGCATCAGAAAAATCAGCTCTCACATCACCATTAGGAAAAAAGACTGCTTGGCTCTCAGAATGGCTACAGAAGCGCTTGGCTTCATTCACTTTGTCAAATTTCTATTTTGCTGATGAATGTCTTGACTGATGAACTATGCAATCTGCAACACCACAGCTTGCATCTTTAAAATGGTAGAGATGGTAGGAAGATGCCCTTTGCTCCTGTACTCAGACCAACTGTGTGGTTTCTCTTACGTTGTAGCACAAAAGAACCATTGTGAGGTTCAAACACACTCAGGTCAATCAGGTCATAATTCATTCTACTAAGAATCATCAACAAAACAATACATGAAAGCGCAGATCTATATCGTAGCTTATTAGCTTACAGATTACATGGTATAGACAGGTCCTCCAACACTCTAAAAAGATGGTTCTTCAAGGTTCTTTAGTAAGGAAAAGAGATATTGCACCAAAAAGGGTTCAGCTATACTTAAGATGTCAGACTTATAACAGAAAAAACATTTTAGTGCTATATAGAACGCTTTTCAAAGTGGTTCTAAGGCCTAACGAAGGCCTAATATTCTTATGTTGCCTATGTCACTTCAGCAGATTCCAGTCAAACAGATGGTGGCACAATCCAGCCATAACACATTTGTCTTCTGGGAGACGTGAGCCAGCCAAAGCAAGAACCAGCACATGTCTAAATGGAAGTCTGTTCCGGCATTGAGTCACTGATTTGAGATCCTGTAAACAGAGCTATAAGTGTGTCAGGAAACTAGAGAAGTGAAGAACTTCAAAAGAGATCCCTGGAGAAGGGACACAATGAGGCCAAATGATAGCTGGATAAAGACATCAAGAGCTCAAGGATGACACCAAATGAAGTTCCTTTGCATTTTCAGTTTGCTGAATTTGTAACACAAGCCACATTACTAACCACAGTCTATAAATCATCATCAATCGGTATTAACAAAGAACACCAACAAATTTTATGTCTCAATACAAAAATAGCAAAAATAAACTTGTTAAAGTGGAAAGATGAATAAAAATGTACACACAGTTTCTGATTGTTTTCTTTTTTAAGGTACTACTGCTTCTTTTTTGTCTGTTCCAATTTCTCAAACCTCAGAAAAATAAATATTTTAATGAATATTGTGTATCAAGAAAACATCTGAAGTATCATATATTTTTGGCTATATCACCCACCTTTATTTAGAGATTAACTAATAATAAAACTCCCCCTATATGTTTTAGACATAATTTTGCGTATATGCTAGGGTATATAACTGTTCAGGGTACAGAATTGTTTACCACACTGTAGTATTTAAAATATTTTTCAATGAAAAAATATGCTTTCTATGTAGTTCAATTGACTGAAGTGCCATAGAGCAAGAGGACATCAGAACACACAGAGTAAAATCCAGATGACAACAGCTTGACAAAGCACTTGCCATATAAACAAAGTCAGCAAAAAAAAAAGAAAGAAAGAAAAGATGCAGGGGATGCCAGTAAGGATATAGCCTACTCAGCCAGAGCTAGCATCTATAACATACTGATGGACATGTCCATGCTGCCATATAATAAAAATGTGATGACGGCAAAACGGCAGGCTTGTTTCGAGTGGTTGTGTGACCTTGCGTAGTCAACACTGCTTTGTAGAGGCACTGGCTAAATCTGTACTTGACAGGAGTTCAGGAATCATCCTAATTTTTTACCTGTGAACGCATGATACTGCATGCGAGACCGGCCCTCCTTGTCTCTTGCGTGGTGAATTTTTAAAACAGGCCAACACAGACGAAGCCAAGCCAGTTATATCTATTATATAAATGCTATAAAGAAAGAGAGCGAGAGAGAGAGAGAGCAAGAGCGAGAGCGAGACAGAGAGGGAGGGGGGGGGGGGGGGGGGGGGGGGTTAATTATGAATTGAGCGATCACTTCACATGATCTTCATGCAATGTAACGGTACATATATGGGACACATATGTATTAAAATAGTCCGGGCAACAAAAAAGTCCAGGCTTTCAACAAATATAAGAGCTTTCAGAGTTACTCTTTAGTGGTTTCAAGCAGTGCTGCCAGCTTGATTTTTGTTCTCTATTTATTGTTGTCATGATAAATTACATCACATTTTTTGAGCACATATATTTAAATAACACTGTCCAACTGCAATTTAATTACAAAGTGAGTATAATAATTGTTGTTTAACTGAATTAAGTGCAGTGCAGTATGTGATATGCTGAATAAAATCACTGTCCTCATAGTCACCTTTTTGATAGTATTCTTTTAAAATATGGCACTACTGGTTCATTTGGTATGTACCCTGTCAAATCTCAGAAAAATTAGATACTGTGATGCATCAAGTTTTGTGATAAACTGGGTAGGTAAACATAACTGATTAGCATAATAGTCATAGCAAGTACCATAATATGCTTTACAGGGGATCCTGTGCAATCTGACAATTTTGACTAGGTTTGAATATTGCAGTGTTGCATGGTGCCAGAGAGCTGATGTAACAGAATCTTTTAACCACGTTGTTTGAAAATTTAAGAACTGCTTTTTAGTCAATATGTCAGTGAGTGAGGAGTTGACTATGGTTTAGTTTCCATATGAAGTTTTTAAGCCACTCAAAAACTGCTTTACACCAAAGCATGGGCTAAACTATATTAGTCTCAAGACCTGGTGCAGGTTTAGTGAATTTCTTTCTGCTCCAGATGGTCAGCCTACAAGCTAGCAGTCCAGAGCAGCAGGAAAAGCATTTTGAATAACCAGACAATTAAAATCAAGATTATCATCCAAGTGCCTTGACAGCCCGATCTCTGACTTCTGCCGAGATATCACTTTGACTTTGATAAAAAAAAAACACCATTTGACTGACATGATAAAAAAATCAAACCATAAAGGACTGTTTTTGCATGACATGCACATGCTCTTATCAGATGTGCTGGTAGTGCATACCACTGGTAACTCGCTAGTGTTCTGCTTCATAAACAACTCTGACTGATAAATACAGTCAGAAAAAATGATACATGTACTAGTGAATCAATTTTGTTAATAATCTTTTGTTTTAGTGTTTCTGCTTTCTGGGCTGAACGGTTCAAACTTCACTATGCCTTTTCAAAGTCTCAAATATTGTTATTTTATAATGTCTACCACTCAAATAAACTCACTGTTTAATCATTTTCATGCACTCCCTTTTGCTGTTTTTAAAAATGTATCAAATGTATTTTTTGTGAATTATATCCTGTCGAATACAGAAACATATTCACATTTTAGCAGCTGCTTATGCTGTTTTAATGTGACCACAGTGACAACTATCACACTGTCATTTGTTGCAAAACACTCTAAATATACAAGGCTCTTCATAATGTCCAATCTCACAAACAGTCAAGAATATTAAACGTCATACTTATGAGTTACAGCAAATATAGATAGATAGATAGATAGATAGATAGATAGATAGATAGATAGATAGATAGATAGATAGATAGATAGATAGATAGATAGATAGATAGAATAGTCTCATCTTGTGAAAATTATTCTACTATGTTCTCTTGGTTGATAAAATATGCACACAATAACCTGTTCAGCAGCTTGAATACATCAGCCATTTTATTACTAAAGAGTCAGAGCAGTAGCCATACTTGAGCAGAAGTCATCCTGTGGTTGGAGTCCTTGTTTGGGGATGGTCATGCAGGGCACTAAGAATATAAAGCTATTTCTAACGGATTCTAAACACACTGCATACATTTATTTACTAATACAACCTGACAGCATCCTTACAGCAGAGGAGAACCTTTAGGTTCTTTTCTAAGACTCCATCCTCCAAGGCTTCTGTATTCCTTATTCTTCATGGCTGTTGAGTCCAAGTGCAATAATGCATGCCACACAGAGGAACAGGCCTTCGTCATTTAACAAAGATAAAAGCTTAGAGTTAACACCTTCAGGGGTGACAACTACTGAGCCCACAAGTGCTAAGAGGCTGACGGAAACTCAGAGAGAGAACAGAATACAGAAAGATCTTCCTGTCAAGGTCTGTAACTGATGGGTCGAGTTTTCCCAAAGGCATTAAAGCAGAAAGGTCAGTCATAAGATGCAATGACAAGTATCATATTGTACATAGTGTTAACAATATCTATGTGGTCCTCATTATGTTTTTAAATGAAGAACTACTGTACGAAAGGGAAAAATGCACTTTAATAGCATCATTTGTTTCAAACCTTACATAACTGTAATCTTAAATTTTACAGTATTCCATAACCAGTCTCTAAGTGGGAGTAAACTGCGTTGGGTAACAAAAAGCCATTTGGACCTTTGCCAGTTGTTTGTTTTTTTGTTTTTTTTGCTCAAGTCTGTCAGTAACCACATCGGTGTAGCACCACAAACATTACACACATCAAAGCTCAAACAAAAATCTTAACCTAAGAAAAAGATTTCAAGCTACTGATCCTAAATTACTTAGAATGAAATTAGTATATTTATCTAGTATCTCAGAATGAAGAGAGCGTGTAGAAATCGTGAATAATGTTGCAGGTTATAGGACCCATATGCACTTTTCAGAGTTAACTTCCTCCAAAAACCCAGACTTATTCGCCAGAACCAACCTAACAAACCAGCAAGAGAGAAGCTGCTCTGAACATACTGCTTCTATACTAAACATACTATAGCACTGACTATAGCATAACTTACATCCACTGCTGTCTGCTTTGAATTTTCTTGCATCTAAACTGCAAGAACTGTAAACGTTTTCAGTGACTCTCAAAACTCAAAGCAAGCTCCTCAGTTCCAAGCTGTATAGCTTAACAACCCAAACTGTTCAACATGCAATTGGGATTCATATGAATATAAGAATAACATATATGGGTCACTTTCCTGAGGTGATTTTCTCTAAAAAAAGAATCGGTCATTAGAACCAAATTGATAAACAAGCTGCCATCAACAAACTATCTATACCTATATTAGTGTTTCAAATATCCATCCATCCATCCATCCATTTTCTAAGCCGCTTCTCCGTCAGGGTCGCGGGGTTTCAAATATCTATCAAATATAATTATAAACTTCTACATAAAAAAATATTCCCAGGGTTGTCAGATTAAATGCAGTTGTCAGTTTTATTTTTAAAACTCAACACCTTTAAAGAACAACAAAATATACAGAAATACGCATAAAGGTTTAACTGCAATATCAGTAACTGACTGGTCAGCGGTGGACAGTCATGCATCAGTAGAAAAGCTGAAATAAGCAAAATATCACAGCTATATGTTAAACTCTTTGAGTTTAAGATGCATTTTTACAAAATAAACTTAGGAGTAAATCACATTAAGTGCAAAAGTAGCATCATCAAATGTTTGCATGTATAGACAGAAACCAGTGATCACAGGTTTCTTGCCAAAAAGATGAGCATGTCCACCTTATGTGGCTTAAGGCATGAACGCTGACAGTTCACAATGTTGCCTCCTGCAATAAAGAGCCTTTCTGAGGGTGAACTTGTTGCTGGTGCACAAAGATATTTGCGGGCCTGCCTGCTCAATCTTGGAAAGTTTTGGTCCACTGGTTTATTTCGGCTGCCTTTATCATGTTAGATGTGTTATCTGTGGTTATGCACACTTGCCCCTCGTCATTTAAACCCCAGTTGGCCAATGCATCTTTTAATCCATTCGCGATGTTCTCTCCCGTATGGTCAAGAGGAAAGTACGAAGTCTGTAGACAACCGCTCTTTAATTCAAAATGTTAATTTATGAAGTGAACAGTGAGGCTTTGGTAAGGTTCAGCGGTTCGGCTCGACCACATATCTGTTGTTGTCGCGTAATACTCCACACTTCTCAGCTCCGTTTCAACTTTGTTCCTACATGTAGTATAAAGTTCTGGAATGGCGACTTGGCTGAAGTATGTGGGGGATGGAAGCTGGTATCTTTTGTCAAGAGTCAAGAGAAGGTTTTGAAAGCCATTTTTCGGTACCATGTCTTTAGTCATGTACTTCGCGATAGCATCGGTTATCTCGCGGTGCCTTCGCGAGCTTTTTTCGTATGGCGCAATGCGGTGGAACGCCTGTGTAACAGAAGTTTGCCTGGCCGTGGTACCAGATAAATGTGCCTGAGGTAGGGATTCATCACTGGACCTTTTTAACATGCACTCATCGTACAGCTGTCCATGATGTTTCTTCAGGTGTCGATAGAGGTTAGTGGTGTTATCTCGTGGGGTTAGCACCGATGCTCGACACGTCTTGCACAGTATCTGTTTTTGGCCAATGTCAGTTTTCCTGAAACCAAAATGCTCCCACACACATGATGTGCCATTTTTCTTTGGTACCAAAGTTGTTTGGGCCTCGCACGGTTGCTCAGATGAAAGGTTAATCTTTCGTTTTCTGCCTTAGGGATGAGCACGACTAGTGGCTTCTGATTGGTCAACAGCAGGCCGCTCACGCGTTTTTTTGTTGTTGTTGTTTGGTTGATTTTTCACTGGTCCTACTTGCAGGCTATTGGCTCATTCAAAATCGCGTCCATTCAAATCGCAATTTCGATTAAAAAACGATTAATCGTTCAGCCCTAGTAGAAACACCTGACGTTTCAGTTGTCCACTCACACCAGTATTTTGATGTTATTTCATGTTCACTGATACACATCACATATTACAAAAGTAGGCCCTCACATGTCACCATGTTGAAAATTTCCCCAAAATGACATTTTTAAGCAAAAACATTTTGTATTTTTGTGGGCCTTCCTGCTTTCTAGTAATAAACAGGTAGGCCTTGAGGTGGAAAAGGTTGGGAACCTCTGTACTACAGCATACTTTACATCTGCTGTTAGCTGTTGTTAATTTTGTTAACTAAACATTTAAACTGCAAGATTTTTCATCTTTCAGTGAGCCTTTGAAACTCAATACTGGCTCCATAGCCAAACTATTCTGACTGTTTGACATGTTGTAGCACGTATTACTTTTCTGAGGTACCTCCTCCAAAAAACAGACTCATAAACCAGAACCAATCTGATTAGCTATTAAAACCACCTCCTTCTATCTACACTCACTGTCCATTTTATCAGCTTCACTTATCATATAGGTGCACTTCTGCATTTCTACATCTACCATATAGGTGCAGTTCTATATTTACAGACTGTAGTTAATCTGTTTCTCTGTATTCTTTGTGTGGCTCCCTTTAATCCTGTTCTGCAATGATCAGGACCATCACAGAGCAGGTATTATGTGGGTAATGGACTGTTCTCAGCACTGCAGTGACCCTTATGTGGTGGCGGCGTGTTAGTGTGTGTTGTGTTGGTAAGAGTGGATGAGACACAGCAGTGCTTCTGGAATTTTTCAATTTTTCACCTTAGTATCACAGTTGGACTACGAATAGTCCACCAACCAAAAATGTCCAGCCATCAGCATCCTGTTGGCACCTTCCTGTGACCACTGATGTAGCAAAAGATAATAATAAAACATACAGTGAGTGGACACAGTGTTTCAAATAATCCACTTCTCCTAACACAACGCACACTTACACACCCGCACCATGTCAGTGTCACTGCAGTGCTGAAATGACCCACCGCCCAAATAATACCAGCTCTGTGATGTACCTGCCCAACTGTCCATCGAATGGACAGGGAGTGAAGATACAAGGATTAATGTTTTTTAAAAAACATTTAATGTTTTGGCTGATCAATGTACATTGCACAAATTATACCGTACTGCAGCATTACAGCTGCTCATTTGTTAACTAAGCATCTAAATTGTAATTACAGTACCTTTTAGAGTTACTAAACATGGGGCAAGCTCAATAGCCCCAAGGTATTGAGTGCCAAATTACCTTTATGGAGCACTTTTCTAAGGTCATTTTCGGAGGTTACAGACTCATTCACCACAGCCAACCTAATAAACTAGGACGAGAGAGGCTAAAATACTGTTCCAATATGTGACTCGGGACAAGCTCCATAGCCCCAAGCTCAACAGCAAAATTACCTACATGGGGCATTTTTCTGAGGTAACTTTCTTCAAAATAAAAGCATACTTTACAATACACTATAGCCAATGTAATAAACTGGGGTGATAGAAGCTAACATACTGTATGTTATAAACTCCAAACAAGCTCCATAGCCCCAAGCTCACCAGTCAAACGACTTACATGGGGCACTTTTCTAAGGTAAAAAAGCAGACTCATACATCTAGGTTAATAAACCAGAAAGAGAGAAGCTCTCTGAAAATCCTGAATCCGTAATATACTACACATACGACATAACTAACACCAACTATTAGCTGCAATTCATATGTTAACTAAACATCTACACTCCAAGCTTCCAGGCGCATCCGAAACTCTGAGATAAACCTTTACTCCACATGTCCAACCTCAACAGTCTAACTGCCCACACTGCTTGAGCTATTATGTCGTAACTTGCAGGAACGGCCCATATGGGGTCATTTTTGAGGTAACTTTCTCGAAACATCCTCGCACACCTAAATCAGCCTAAACCAGCATCCCACAATACAGTCAGAACATCAGTCGTCACTCACCGAGTCGCTGGCGTTTTTCCCCAGCTCATCCTCACTGGACGGTGCAGACTCGACCACCAGTTTCTCGAAGCACGCCGAGCCCAAGGACGAGCTCTTCTGCTGCTGGGACAGAGCCAGGTGGGCTACAGTGAGCTGCGGGCTGCCGTGAGCAGAAACAGAAAGCTCGGGTTTGTTAGCCGCAATTCCGCTAGCTCCAACCGGCCCAGTACTGGAGCCCGGCTCAGCTATGGCAGCCAGAGAGGGCGGAGGAGAGGCGCTCAGGTTGGGCTGAGAGGACGAGAAGACCCGGTCTAGCACTTGTTTCTTTTTCCGCTTGAACATCCACAACCCTGTCTCTTTCTTACCAATACCACCACCGTCCGCCCTGCGTCTCTCCGAGCCCAGCTTGGGGCTCAGAAACGGCTTGGTCTTCTCCTGGAAATTCCTCCACATCCTCCGCTGGTAGGACGTCGCCTCTTGTCCTTTAGCGCCGCCGCCGCCGCCGCTGCTGCTGCTACTCTCATCCTTGGGTTTCTCCTCCATAGTGCCCGAGCAGCAACCCGCCAGTCTGCTGCTGAAGGAGCGGAGAGGGGCACACACGCACACACACAGTGGGCTCAATATCCCAGTTCAGAGACCCTCTCAGCACCCAGGGGGAAAGACTCCTTCAGTCATTAGCTGATATAAATATATATAAAAGGAGGCAACTGCGCGCGAGCCTGGCAGGCTACAGCACGCGCGTAATGACTGCCATGAGCGCGTGAAAGACGAACCAAAATAAGGGCGACAAAGCGAGGCACTTACGAAACCCAGCACACGCGCGTGCTCAGGCTAACGAAATCTCATAGAGGTTCACCGCAACCGCGAATCTAACGCTAATTACTGAGCTCAGACTCGGACTTTGCAGGACGGCCCGCTTACGCATGGTGAATGGACGTGGGGGCAGAAAGTCACTTCAGTAGAGGTGCGCTCCCCTTCATCTTCGCCCTCGTCCTCATCCCCATCTTCGTGCTCATCCTCTTTCTATGGTCTACGCTGACGCGCGACCACCCATGAGTTTTAAGGACCAAAACGAGAGAGAAAACTTCAAGTGTACAATCATGTCACCGTAGGACGCCCCCTGCTGGACAGCGTGCGCTATTATGTGGTGGAAGTTCTTGAACGAATGTGGATGTTAGGAGGGGAAGAGGACTGTGTGTGTGTGTACTAGGGCAGGTTGTTTACGTACAGACGTTTTCATTTGCTTAACACTTGCTTACTGGGTTTAAGTTTAGGCTTAGGCCCACAAAAAAGTGTAATTCATACATATCATGGATATGAGACATTATTATCATCATTATTATTATTATTATTATTGCATGTACATTCTTAAAAAGTTGGCTCATCAAGGGTTCTTTACTAATGGTTCTATTCAGAAACATAAGCTATATATAGAACTAGCCAAAAAACATTTAAGCATAAAATGGTTCTATATAGAACTCATGGTTCCAAACAGAACCATTCCCTCTCCTAAAGAACCACTGAAGAACTTTTTGTGTAGGTGATATATAGGGAATATTGTTATTATGTATGTTTGCATGATTAAAGGGTTCCTTGCATGGTGAAAGCGTTCTTCAGAATGTGTTCTAGATGGTTCTATATAGATCCTTTTTGAAAAGAATTCCTTATAGCGCCCAAAAGGGTTCCTCTGTTGTTACGATGTCAAGCTTGTAACAATAGAAGAACCCTTTATTCATGCAAAAGGTTCCATCTTCTGCCTGTTGCCCTTTCCATTGTGTGTAAATTTCATGATAAATGGGCTAAAAGAAAAGGCTGAATAAGTCAATGGAAGAAAGTAGGTTTTTTCCCTTCTCCTGTACAGTTACCATTTTGGAAATATGAGGTTTTGCTTCGATAACAGCAAAATATTATCAATATTTATATTTAATTATATTGTGGGTGATATTACATATAATCAGTATTTTTGTATAAACAGTTTTGTATAAACAGTCATTATTGTAACATCATATAACATATATGTGACATTATAATTATATACATTGTTGTTGTTGGGGAAAAACACAGATCTCTAACATGGTAATATTACAGGAGAAGGAAAAACATTTTAACTTGTAATGGATGTTAAGAGTAAAAAGATTTTTTCCAAGTAATTTTGGATCAAAGGAAAACAAATTTTAACACAGACAAGCATCAAAAATACCCTTTGTATGTTAAATACATACATGTTAAAAATGACAAATGAAAAACAAATTCAAGGTTTGACAATGAGAATATGTAATTACATATACAGTGGGTTGCAAAAGTATTCATACCCCTTGAACTTTTCCATATTTTGTCACATTACAACCACAAACATAAATATATTTCACTGGAATTTAATGTGAAAGACCAACACAAAGTGGTATACAATTGTGAAGTGGAAAGAAAATTATACATGAATCAAAACATTTTTTACAAATAAAAAACTAATAAGTGCGACGTGCAAAAGTATTCAGCCCCCCTGAGTCAATACTTTGTGGAGCCACCTTTTGCTGCAATTACAGCTGCAAGTCTTTTAGGGTATGTCTCCACCAGCTTTGCACATCTAGTGACTGAAATTCTTGCCCATTCCTCCTTGCAAAACAGCTCAAGCTCAGTCAGATTGGATGTAGAGCGTTTATGAACAGCAGTTTTGAGATCTTGCCACAAATTCTCAATTGGGTTTAGGTCTGGACTCTGACTGGGCCATTCTAACACATGAATATTCTTTTTTTTAAACCACTCCATTGTAGCTCTGGCTTTATGTTTAGGGTCGTTGTCCTGCTGGAAGGTGAACCTCCGCCCCAGTCTCAAATCTTTTGCTGACTCCAACAGGTTTTCTTCCAAGATTGCCCTGTATTTGGCTCCATCCATCTTCCCATCAACTTTGACCAACTTCCCGGTCCCTGCTGAAGAGAAGCACCCCCAGAGCATGATGCTGCCACCACCATATTTGACAGTGGGGATGGTGTTTTCAGAGTGATGTGCAGTGTTATTTCTCCGCCACGCATAGCGTTTTGCATTGTGGCCAAAAAGTTCTAAGCACCTTCTTCCACATGTTTGCTGTGTCCTCAACATGGCTTCTGGCAAACTGCAAACGGGACTTCTTATGGTTTTCTTTTAACAATGGCTTTCTCCTTGCCACTCTTCCATAAAGACCACATTTGTGTAGTGCACGACTAATTGTTGTCCTGTGGACAGTTTCCCCCACCTGAGCTGTGGCTCTCTGCATTTCATCCAGAGTCACCATGGGCCTCTTGGCTGCCTCTCTGATCAGTGATCTCCTTGTTCGGCCTGTAAGTTTAGGTGGACGGCCTTGTCTTGGCAGGTTTACTGTGGTGCCATACTCTTTTCATTTCCGGATGATGGATTGAACAGTGCTCCGTGAGATGTTCAAAGCTTGGGAAATCTTTTTATAACCTAAGCCTGCTTTAAACTTCTCCAAAACCATATTCCTAACCTGTCTGGTGTGTTCTTTGGACTTCATGATGCTGTTTGCTCCCCAATATTCTCTTAACCAACATCTGAGGCCGTCACGGAGCAGCTGTATTTGTACTGAGATTAGATTACACACAGGTGGACCCTTTTGAGTCATTAGCAGTCATCAGGCAACTTCTGAATGCAATTGGTTGCACTCAGGGAAAAGGGGGCTGAATACTTTTGCACGTCGCACTTATTAGTTTTTTATTTGTAAAAAATGTTTTGATTCATGTATAATTTTCTTTCCACTTCACAATTGTATACCACATTGTGTTGGTCTTTCACATTAAATTCCAGTGAAATATATTTATGTTTGTGGTTGTAATGTGACAAAATATGGAAAAGTTCAAGGGGTATGAATACTTTTGCAACCCACTGTACACTTTATATGTTCATTATTATTATATATAGCTACTTACGTGCAGATAATTATATCCTGACACAATCTTTGCAAGTGAGAATCAATCATGACAACATGTTTTGTTAATAGATTAAAACCAGTGGAAACTCCTCTGTCACGTCTTGCATATACCCACTAATAATCAAGATGTTCCTCTGGAATCAATAACTCAGGGGGGAAAAAGGCAGCAGTCTAAACTGAAGGTGGTCTAGGTTACGCCCTTTGTTAATCACCAAAATGGACAAGTGGATAATTGACATGCTTGTAAAGCAAGGAGCAAATCAAGGGGAGCTGACTGCATACTCTCTTTGTTTTTCCGTTCTTATACAAAAGGTTGTATTCCATAACCTTTACTCACATGTTGTTCTTTAACTAAGATTTTTGTCATCTACTGTTATCTATACAGTCGTCACCTGCTTCCATAAACTATAAAAATGATTAAAGAAAGACTTCAGTGCTTATTGTCATACCTGTAGCATACTGTCAATCGCCACAAATAATAACTCACATGTACTTAGAAAAGAACAGAAAGCTTGACGCAAACTCTAATCACATTTGCACACTCTCAGAAATAAAAGTATTAAACTGTCACTGGGGTGGTACCCTTAAGGGTTCATCTCAGTACTTTTAGTCAGGGAACAAAATTGTACCATCTTTGAAATTATACACTGCTCAAAAAAATAAAGGGAACACTTAAACAACACAATATAACTCCAAGTAAATCAAACTTCTATGAAATCAAACTGTCCACTTAGGAAGAAACACTGATTGACAATCAATTTCACAGCTGTTGTGCAAATAGAATAGACAACAGGTGGAAGTTATTGGCAATTAGCAAGACACACTCAATAAAGGAGTGGTTCTGCAGGTGGGGACCACAGACCACTTCTCAGTACCTTTCTGCTTTCTGGCTGATGTTTTGGTCACTTTTGAATGTTGGTGGTGCTTTCACACTCGTGGTAGCATGAGACGGACTCTACAACCATCAATGTAAGCTGTGGCAAGAAGGTTTGCTGTGTCTGTCAGCGTAGTGTCCACAGGCTGGAGGCGCTACCAGGAGACGCCGTGGAGAGCGATCTGCTGCCTGCAACATCCTTCAGCATGACCGGTTTGGCAGTAGGTCAGTAATGGTATGGGGTGGTATTTCTTTGGAGGGCCGCACAGCCCTCCATGTGCTCACCAGAGGTAGCCTGACTGCCATTAGGTACCGAGATGAGATCCTCAGACCCCTTGTGAGACCATATGCTGGTGCGGTTGGCCCTGGGTTCCTCCTAATGCAGGACAATGCTAGACCTCATGTGGCTGGAGTGTGTCAGTAGTTCCTGCAAGATAAGTGCATTGAAGCTATGTACTGGCCCACCCGTTCCCCATACCTAAATACGATTGAGCACATCTGGGACATCATGTCTCGCTCCATCCACCAACGCCACATTGCACCACAGACTGTCCAGGAGTTGGCGGATGCTTTAGTCCAGGTCTGGGAGGAGATCCCTCAGGAAACCATCCGCCACCTCATCAGGAGCATGCCCAGGCATTTTAGAGAGGTCATACAGGCACATGGAGGCCACACACAATACTGATCCTCTGATGACTTGTTTTAAGAACATTACATCAAAGTTGGATCAGCCTGTAGTGTGTTTTTCCACTTTAATTTTGTGTGTGATTCCAAATCCAGGCCTCCATTGGTTAATAAATTTGATTTCCATTGATGATTTTTGTGTGATTTTGTTGTCAGCACATTCAACTTGTACACAACAAAATATTCAATGAGAATATTTCATTCATTCAGATCTAGGATGTGTTATTTGAGTGTTCCCTTTATTTTTTTGAGCAGTGTAGTTTCTAAGTAGTATTGACTCCATACACTCCATCTCTAGGCTTCTAGATTATGAAAAGATGTACATTTACACTGTGTGTATCTTAATGAATAAAAATGTACCTGCACCCAGTATAATGGAAGCCAATAGGCAGGGGTTTTGAATAGAAAGGTTATTTTACTAAGTACACCAAAATGTGTCAAAATTATTATGGTAATCCACTTTATGCTACAGACACAGCAGAAAGAATCATAGATCAACAGAGATCTGTTGAAGAATCTCTCTACTATTTCCTCAAAATGCAATTTTCAACATGCTCATGACGTTAATTTTGTGTGTATTTACAGTACTGTGCAAAGTCAGAGCCTACCCTATAGCTAATAGTTTAAAGTTTATAGTTTAATTTCCAGTGAAAACAGACATTATGTGCAATCAATCATGTTTCAGGAGATATTTCAGAGGAGATTAGATGGAAAATAATCCACTTACATAAAGAAGAGGAATGAAAGGTGAAAAAAAGGTTTCCAAAACTCAAAAAATACTAGAGACAGAGAGAAAAATCAACCTCCCTTCCTGCCTCTGGTGTGAAACAAAGTCACAGGTGTTCCTGCCTATCTTTCCACTGTGAGAAGTCAACTGAACACTGTGGATGTGAAAGGATGTGTAGCTGTCAAAAAGGCATTACTGAGAAAAGAAAATATAAACATCAAAGAAGTTTCTGGTATTGTCAGATTGGACTGCATCCTTAGTGTCCAGACCTAACATCACTGGATTTGACTGGAATTACTTGGATCATGAGAAGATTAGATTGATTTGGAAACTGTTCCACTACGTACGAGATTTAAGTGTCCACTCAATTGATCCAACAGAAGAGTCAAATCCAGGGCAGTCCACTCAAACAGTACAAACACTTATCATCATACCAGCAAGAAATGATGGATGCAGTAAAAAGAAACAAAAAAGCCCGTTCAGAAAATAAAGCATTAAATTATGTGGAAATGATGTCATTTGCAGGCACACTTACAAAAGGGAGTTGAAATAATTTCCCTAAAGAAACTATTACCACTCCTGCATGAAACGAAGGCACAAGGTGCAAACTGTGTGTTGTGTAATACTTAGGAGTTGAAGTGAAAACGTTCTACAAGGAATAAGGTGCTGGTGGACATGAGAGCATTCATCAACACGTTACAAGTTAGTCAGCTAAGATTGCACAACTTACACATTTCTCTACTCATTCACAGTGTATTAGAACATCGAATGTTGAGTCATTAACCTGCTGGTGTCCAATTATTCAAGTTTTACAATGTTATTATACTGTTATAATGATATTTTTATGTAAATTTAGGATGAAATGCCTTGGATGAACATCTGATAGTGCTCATTTGAGAACTCATTTTTAATTTCATGCAATTGCCATGCCATTCCATCATTAAATTAAGATTTATTCCAATGTTTTGTTAAAAAGCAGTAGTGACCAAATGACTGAATTTAACATGATATATGGTTTAATCATTTTGAAAGAAGCTTAGAGAACACATAGACCAAAGTAGACTTAAAGTTTCATACAGACATTAAATAACATTTTCAAATGCATTTTTTGGGGAAAAAAATAAAAAATCAGAAAAATTGCAGAAACCTCATTTTTAGAACCTTTTTGATGTGTTTTTACATCCATATATTACATTACCAGCTTGCATAGACAGCTATTTTCATAAAAAAAATGTGGGTGCAAGCAAAACATCATTTTAGTTTTCACTAAAAAAGAGGGGTGCTGGATGTGAGGTTAATGGGATAATCCAGTGCTTATGTTGGTATCCTCTTACTTGTAAGCCATTTGTAAGATGATTTACTGTAAGTGTACTCTATAGTGAGCTCAAATTAAATCCAAACTATCTGAAATGAAGGATCCAGACGGAAACATGTCAAGTATTGTCCAGTTGTCAAGCATACAGACACACCCACAAAGCATTTAGTGCAGTAGCTAAGAGATTGATCTAAACAACAGACGTACAGTTCACTCACCAAACGACAGGAAGCCAGTCAGCAAGTGAGTACTGATGATCAGCGTCAAAATACAACTCATTTCTTAAGTATTTTCAAAGAACTTCAGTGTACTGGCTGAGATGAAATCTTGTATTCAGTTTGAGTAGAGGCAAGCCTGCTTTGTTCAATTTAGAAGATTATTTGACTCCAGATACAAAGCTTTTCTTGTGGAAAGTTCTTCATTACACAAAAGTGTGGCTTTCAGTGATAAAGCATGGGTAAGTGTAGTAGTAATTCAGTCCTGAAAGTTCTTTGTTATTCACAGAAGGTCCTGATGCCAAAAGGTACTATCAGTGAAGGCCTGCCTGTGGAAAGAGCCTTACAGTGTTTCCAACCTGATTCTGAACAGTAGGTCTACAGACTTTGTTTCTTTAAAAGGTACAATTTGATTCTACAGCAACAGTATGGCTGCCCTGAGTCCTCGTAATAAGCTATAACGTGGTTATATAGCTCAAGCAAACCTCATAGATCATGGGTAACTTTTATAAACTTCACTACTCATAGATTATATGTCTCAAACTTTGTAGACACCTTCTTATCCAATATTTCTTATAAAATCAAGGGCATTTATAAAGAGTTTGACAGCTTCTACTCTTCTAGGAAGGCTTTAGATTAGATGTTGGAACATCGCTGTGGGGATTTGACTGCATTCAGCTACAAGAGCATGAATGAAGCCAGGTTAGTTCTGGATCACAAGCATCACTCCAGCTCATTCCAAAGGTGCTGGATGGAGTTTTATCATTCCAGAGAACGCTGTTTCCCTGATCTACAACCCAGTGCTCGCTGACTTCACAAATGCCCCCATCCTATTGGCAGTACTTTTCTAGAGAGATTTAAGTAGTGTGTGCTCAGTTAAACACCTGTGTCGGCATTGGGTGCCCCTCAGTGTAGCTGAACTCACTAGTTAGAATGGGTGTGTGGATAGTTGTAGACATTTTGGGCCAGTTTCCCAGATAGGGATTAATCCTAGTCTTGTACTATGCAGAATTTTGAATGGGGAGTCTCCTTTGACAGAAAAACATCCATAGGTTTAATTGGCTGACTGAAATCGACCAGTAATGTAATAGTGTTGCTACAAACCACAAGCAAGTTCAATGATGTTTTTGTTTTTCTTTCTTTCTTTTTACAGTGAACATTGTTTTGCACATTTTTTTAAACTATATTTTGGCTAAAGCATTTCTTTAGGGATTAGACTGATGTTCTACCGTCTAGAGCCATATTTCAACATACAGTATTTGATCCAGTTATTATTATGCTTCTGTTGTACAGCTATACAGAAACATGTTTAATAAGTTACAGTTTTTTGGGTTTCTAAGTGTGAATACACATTCTCCACAGGGAACATTTCTATTAGGCTTTTTTTTTTTTTTTAATTTAAATTTAAAAAATTAAAAAATTTTAAATTTTAGTGCACATTATCTATTTATAACCTGAGTTTATCATATTTGAAAATGATAGAAAACAAAATGAAAAACGTTCCATAATGTTTACACAGGCCACATTTCATGATGATGTTTTTCCCAATGTGTTTAATTCAGCAAATGAACAGCTTCTGTGCATTTCACTGAAAAAAAAAGTGAACAAAACGTCATTTCACCACTGGCGCCCAAACATTTGCACATGACTGTATGTAAACCATCAAAATGCTGCACCACAATAAGTACAATAAGAACACTCTTAAAAATATATGTCCCTAAATAGGTCTTGGCTTGGAAATCTGGTTCTACGACAAACCTCTAAGTCGTACCTACATTGTTCAGTACCATAATCAGCATATAAGGAGAAATACTCTCATCATGTAGAGTGCTGTTAAGTTTGTGCTTGGCTTTAATGCTAAGGCAGTGACCCATACTTAAACAGTGACCTTTGAGTTATTTGATTTTGCCATTATTGAATGAACTTGTAATCTGAAGTGATCATCGGCTTGACTCAGCACACAGAGGCAGCTAATCAATGGCTGATGCAGTTTAAGGAGGTTTGGTCACAAATTGGACAGAATTGAAGAGAAACACTGTTAACATGGCTTCGTGTCTTCTCAGCTTTGAACATTCTGTCTATCTTGTTCAGTTCCCAAGACCTCTGAAATGTTACCTAGAACTATTAAAGGAATAGATTACCTTAGACCATGTACACCTACATTTCCTGGTCATCTGTGCTCAGCAGTTGCTCATTGTTTGTCACTATATAAGCTCTACAGTATGCCCCTGTTCAGCTACTGTGAAGGCTTATAATGTAGCCAAGCTAAGCTTTGTCTATGTTCCTATTTGGGTTTGGGTGCCCCTGGTCAAATGACGGTTTTGGTGATTTTTAGTGAAAATTATTGACACATCTTCTTGAAACAAATATTGCTGACTTGCTGAACTGAACATTTTGGAGAACTATATAAATAACATAAAATGTGTCTTGTGCAAAAGTTATGGCACTTTTTGTTTTATTTTTTCCAATATATTAAATTCAGCAAATAAACTGAATTTGCACACTAAAGTTTTCAGAAAAATGCCTTATTCAAGTTTGTGCTTTCATTTAGATAATCAGCAAAATGTGTAATTTGACCAGGACCATTTAAACTTTAACATATACATGTATTTTATATAATATAAAGGTTTAACACGCTTCTCTCCCAGTACTTTGTCAATTATGATTCTTCAGGCAATAATTCTCAGATTTCACTATGACTCAATTTAAATATGTTAATACAATTCAGCATTGCTTACACTGAAAATATAATGAATAACCAAATGCAACTAGCCAACCTATTTCTACAGTAGTACACAGTAGTGGATTGTCAACAAAAAACACAATGACCTTTTTTTGTCAAATGTAAATGTATCTTTTCATGCAGATCAGTGTACTCTGAGATGACAGGACAGGAGCGAACCTTGGCTACCTTGCTACAGCAGGCCTTCCAGATCAAAGAGGACATGGTCAACAGCCTGCGTACCACCCAGGGATCTCTCCTGATGGAGGCGTCTGCTAGGAAATTTCTAGAGAACCATGTTCAGACCATCACGCATATTGTCAAACAGCTCAGCAAGGATATTCAAGTTAGTGGAATTTCTTTCTTATCAGTGACATGGAAAAAGTCTAGCAGAGATCATGGTTAATATTCCTTCACCTAACGCCAAGTTACAGATCATATTTCACATTTTCAAGTTATCCCATTAGAAAAGCTCTACCTTTCTCTCTTAAAAAGGCATAAAGTGGCTGCACTGGCCACACAAACTTCTTCAAATTCAATTATATTCGATCAGACAGTCACCAGTAGATAGTTCTTTATAGCTCCACGGCATTTGAAATTTGAGACATCCCAGACTAGGACTGGAAAATAGTCCAATATAAAACTGTAAACTGTTTCTTTCCTTCCCTCCTTGTATCAGTTTAATTATACTTGCAAAATGCCACAGTTAACAGCAGCTGGCCCACTTGTCTTCTACTCATTTCTCACACGTAAGCAAAAATTTTAATGACATCCAATAAATGGTGAGAGGTTTTCAGAGCAGACGCCAATAGCACTATTTAGCTCAGGGAATATATTATGTAGGAACAGGGCATAAAATTGGATTAATTAAATAAATCAATGTCCGTGGGTCATTTGTGGCAGAAAAAGCTTTTGTCTTCACAGAGTGATGTCAGTGGGAACTACAAAAAAACTGCTTCTGTGCAGTAGAAGAGAACAGTAAACAATAACAAAGGCATCCATCACAGCAGCTTTAAAAACCCACACCTCTATCTGAGACTGAATAAAAGCTCAGTTCACAGTGCGCCTTATTATACCCTGAATACTTTAATGAAGCCACATTCAAAGTAATCAAACCTATTGGTACAGTTTGAGTATGAAACACTGTCTGTTCAACTGATATGAAAGCTTCTTACTTGCAGAATAACAGAACTTCTCAAGCCAGCTTCTCACCAATTTACATCACTTTTCAAAAGATTTTGCAGATGCAGTCCTGTGCAGAAGTAAGAGACCACAATGTATTTAATTTCCAGTGGTGCACAGTAACGAAGTTAAATGTAATGTAGTTACTGTACTTAAGTAGTTTTTTCTTGCATCTGTACTTTACTGAAGTATTTCCATTTTGCGTGCCTTTGTACTTTCACTACATTTCAAAAAGTCAAATATCTACTCCACTACATTTTGTGAAATCGGTCATTCCTTTTGGTTTCTGTGTGTATAAAAACATAATATGTCAAAATGAAGCATGAAGCAAGAACACCAATCAGGGCATAGTGCGCACTGTTTTGAGCTTGTTTTGACCTGTTGGACCAACCCAGTGCAAGCACACGGTTCAACGTCAGTGCAGCAGCATAACATTTTTGGGAGAGTATATTCAACACAAATGATGGAACTAACCTAACTTTGTGTAAATAGACCACAATATAGAAATATGTACACATACACAGTTGTGATTGACATGTCTTTTTCTGAATCTATACAAACATTATTCAATTATATAGTAAATGTGTTTTTGCTAGTTTATGTTAATGAACAGAGACCTACAGATGCAGTATAGTAAAGGAAAACTCATTTCTGATGTTGAGTTTAAAGGAAGATTTTATTAAACTTAAACTTGTAAGTAAGTTACATTAAGTTAATTAATCTTTTAGTACTTTTACTTTTGATACTTAAGTACATTTGAAGGCAAATACTTTTGTACTTTTACTTAAGTGGAGGTCTCTACTGGAGTAATATTTTACTTCAGGTCTCACTAACTTTTTTAACTCAAGTACATGGTTTGTGTACTTCATCCACCACTGTTAATTTCCAGTTAAATCTTGTTCAGAAGATATGTCTTTTCAGAAGATATGTAGGAGATTATATATAAGATAAGATATATAAGAAGCAATCATGCAAGCCCTGGTTGATCACCAAAACCATCACTATCAGAAAAACAGCATTTAAAGCTTTCATCTTTGAGAAAGAGGAGAAAATCAAGCTCCACTCTTACTTTAGACCTGAAAAAAATCCCCAAGTGTTTCTGTCCATCCTTCCACTGTGACAAGACAACTCAACACAATGAGCCTGAAAGAAGGTGCAGCTGTCAAGAAGCTGTTAGTGTGAAAACAGACAAAAACAGACAAAAAAAGAAAAACATTTGCAAACATTTTAAGAACACCAGCTGCTTGTGTTCTCAGATCAATGGACTGGCTGCCTCAGAATCCAGACCTCAACATCACTGAATATGTTTGGGATTAACCCAACTTCTGCAACCAACCTCTAAGACTGAAATTTGGAGGTGTGAAAAAATCCCTACAGATTTCTCTGAAAAACTCAGGACAAAATCCAAAAAGATTGGATTCCATTGCATTGCAATGGACTGGCGACCTGTCCAGGGTATATCCTGCCTTCCGCCCAATGACCGCTGGGATAGGCTCCAGAACCTGCCCGCGACCCTGAGGGAGAAGCGGCTTAGAAAATGTGTGTGCATGTGTGTGTGTGTGTGTGTGTGTGTGTGTGTGTGATGTAATAAAGGCAAAGTGTGGACACACTAAATACTGAAAGTGATCTTATATTTTGCTTTTGTAGTTTCTGTGTAATTTCATCTTAAATATATGTTTCCTGTTTTTGCTGAAAAATTTGTTTTTGTACATTTGTACTTGTACTTGATTGCAGTACTGATTGGAAATTACATAAATCGAGGGTGGTCTTCGACCTTTTTCACAGTACTCACTACATTATAAAATGACTGTAATATGATCACAGTATTCAACAACTGCATACATTTCCAATGATTTGTAGAGGCTCTTTAAATCAAGAATAGCTGTAAAATAAAAAGAGCTGCAGATGATTTCAAAAGATTAAGAAAGCAGTATAACACTGAGATGTTATAGTAAAAGTATCATCTACAGTAGCTCATAATTGCAAAGTGGTGATGAAGGCAGATAACCTGACAGGATTTTGCTATGCATAATATGCTTTTTCTCTTCCTAAAAATGTAAAATGTTGAATAAAACACCTAAAATACCTTCTGGTTTCTAGTTTTAACCTACACCAGCATAGCTTAGCATGCTTCCATTAGCATAGTAACATATACATCAAAGTGACTGTGACTTCATACACTTGAAGAAAACATATTGAACCAGCTGTTACTTACAGGTGCTGGAGTCTCAGATTGTTCAGAGGGACAATGTAACATCAGGGACGAGGTTTGCAGTTCAAATGCTGGACCACAAGAACTTGACTGGCATTGGAGACCTCCGGGGCAGAGTAGCTAGGTACCAGTCACAGCGTAAATGTCAACATACACACATACACACCAAACCCCTCTGTTTGTGCTGCTTCTTATCCACCTACATCTTTGTCAGCAAAGTATGTGTCAAGTTTTTTTCAGTGTGTGGAAAGTTGTGCAACTTCCACCTCAGTGCACAAGTGAGTCAGAAAAAGAAACTGTACTGTTCACTGTACGGTTGTTTGTATGAGAAATGTTACAAAAATTACCCTTAATACCTTTGACTCAATTAACACAACATGCATACGTGACAAGGACACTGTAACCCTGTAACACTAAGTTCTTGCCAGTCATCCTTAAGAATCTATTAGAATTAGATAAGGTTGTTTTAGTTATTGTGCCTTTAAGAAAGAAATATGTAAATAACTTGATTCTGATTGGTTGAAAAACAGAGAGCACAGGGTGCTGACTATGTAATAAATTATGGATCTACATAACTACTGTGCAGAAGGCAGAGAGCAACCTTCATTTATTTAAAACATACAGTGTGTAGAATAGAAGAGTACACAGACACATCAGCAACTTTATATACACACACACGAGGGGATGAGTCATAAAAGGTGATCTTGTCTGGGACCCTGATTAATGGCAGGCCACAATGAGGAGGAATCACTAATAAAACTACTGCGGGTCAGAGCGAGTGGACAGCATTAGTGACCAGGTATCAACGTGAGGTCACTCCTCCTGTGGCAAGCAGGACAGAGTAATCGATTCTGTGAACTTAATGTCCTCCGTGTCTGTTTAATGCTCTCCAACTATGACTAATGATACAAAGATGGGAAATTAATTTATGATTTTGATGGCTTGAGACTTGCAGTCATAGATTGGCCATATAGCCTCTAATTCACTCTTGCATCACTATTGCAGAAAAATGTTTCAGCAGCTACATCTTATAATCCTTTTCAACCACCGATCCTCTTGTTTTTCCCATCACAAATACATAAATCAATTAAAGGGCCCATATTCTACGTTTTTCTTTGTGTAGTTTTACATACATAATTCAGTTTTACATGACCTTTTTATATTTCCCAACCTCTTATTCTGACTGGTATTGTATGTTGCCTTCTTCAAAAAACAATTCCAAAATGAACAGGATAGCTTAATTCGGGCTGAAATCCTTGTGGCTGTGAAGTTGAAGGAAAAAAAAAATTTTTTTGGATGTTGATAATGCATTTGCTTTCTGACAGCCAGGAACAGTACGACGCTTAGTAGTTTTCCCCCCACAAAACCCCGCTCCAGTAACTCACCTACAGACTGTCTGCAGTAACAACACTCCTTATCACTAAATCTGCAGTAGACCGAATGTGCAGTCATACATAAATATGTTCACAGTTATGACATCACAACAATGATGAGTTCGAAATGAGCTGTCTTTGCAGCCTTCCATACATGTTTTCATTTTAAGGCTTACAAGGAAATAAAAACATGATATGGACCCCATAACTCATATTTCATGCATATCGTATTCTTACACATCCTCTCTTTTTTCATTAGGTGTGATGCCAGCATAGCTCAGCTATCAGGTAATGTCAAAGCTAGAGAGCTGGAGATCATGAAGCTCCAAAGGGAAGTTGGCGAGATGCAGTCTGGGATTGACCTGCGACTCAGAGACATGGAGCTGAAGGTATGAGCATATGCTGAACGCCATAACAGGAATCTCAGTTGTTCTGCCTTTAAAACAAATTTAATCCAATCTTAAGAACCAGGATGAGGAGGAATTGCTCTGTAGCTCACACAAAGTGGGTGGCAGTTGTGAAAAATATTACAAAATTCAGCAGATGATTTGTGCCAAGTAGTCTTGTTTCATAACCCATATAGTACGACAGTTCAAATCTGTGTAGCTGACAACTGGCAAACATACAGAGTCAAATGCAATCAATCAGCCAAGAAATGTCTGGTGTCTGAATTGTGCATCTTTAGTTTTGCTTTGGTGCTACGAGGCTATTGTTGATATGAAAGCTTATACTTCACCAATGAGCACTGTGCAAACTGCATATCTAAATCATCCCACACTTGCCTCAAACTGTGTCGAGCTACCAAGAAATCTTAAAAAATACATATATATGTGGTTTCAGATACTCTATGATATGCTATTATGTAAAAACACTACCGTGTTGCACAGATTTAAAAATCAGTAACGGCAGCCACCATGAAGCTGACCAGGTTACAACACATATAAAAACATACAGGAATGTTTGTTTGAGTAGATTACACTCTTTGCCAAACTATTGATTTAAGTACCCAGCAGTGCCACATTAAATCATAAGAGCCATTAAAATAAAAGATTCTTAACATGCATCAGCAATAAAAATGTATTGAGGTCATACTGTCAGGTTTGGCTGGTTATGAATGACCTGATTCTAATAAGCCAAGAATTAGCTGGATGTATTTTTAAAATGCATAGAAATACTGTACATTTCAACGCTTTAATATACTGTGTAGCAAAAGTACGAGTGGGTACATTATTACTGTTGATACAAAAAAGAAAGAACTGGCAGCCCTGTGCTAACAACAGTCTGTGTGGGTGTGCAGTTTAAAAGAGAATAAAGGAGAACATTTATTTATTCAAAAGTGAGAGAGCTTTAATTTCATGTTATTTGTCTTATTATTCAAAAGTGGATGCATGTTTTTATATTGTATATCTATTATATATACTACAAAAACATCTAGGTAACATCCACCCTGGTGTCAAAGGCACTTGCTAAAAAAAGGCCTATGGAAATAAATGTGACTCATTAAACAACATGCTACAGTAAACAGTTGAGCATAGATGACTTATATCATACCTTATATGAACTTTGTGACTTTATCTTAATCTCAGTCATTGACAGAAGCAGCATAGATGAAGATGTAGCTCTAAACTAAGACAGAGTGTGCAAGGAGACTATATATTGCTTTATTTCTTGATTTATATGGTTGGTGGGTTACTTAGTTATTTGAGGGGAGCATTGGATATGTATCCATAGCTTTACTCACAAACTAACAAGCTACATCATGACATTTGTTTTTGTTAATAATCTAGTATGTTCACTGGATATAAGCCAAAGATAGTATGAACAAAGCACAGAAATTGCAGCTCAAAACACAGTTGTGCCTGTACTGATGGGCTTCAACTCAGGCTCTTTTATGAAGGTATAAATAAACACATTTCTTGAGCATGCAAGAATCCGCTTGAATTATGTAAACGCCTCGGCTCCAACACATACTATAGTTCATTGCTATTGGCTATAGCTCATTTCTCCTGGAGTTCTTCCATGGAAAAAAAGGCCATCTTCTCATTTTCCCCTCAAATAGATCAGTTCCTGCAGTAGCTGCAAAGCTCAGAGCCCCCAGTAAATCACTGTGATTTACGTACATTAAGTCTGGGGGGAGTGGTCCCCAGCTGCCATAAAGATAATTGAAAATGGAAACGGGTCAGTGAGTGCCAGCAGCAGGTACACAAGAGAGCCCTATCTCTGACCTGAACAAAAGCCATAGGCAGAGGGAGCAGGACGCATGTGAATTTCATAAAAGTTGTGCATTTCATTAACATGTCTTTTGTATTCTTTGCACAATTGTCCGACTGAGGATGCAACGTGATGAGTGCTACAATTTATTGTTAAAGGGCCCATACAGAAAATTGAAATTAACCTGCAAAAACAGTTCTTTTTGAATTTGTTTTTATGATGTCACAAAAACCTACATTTAAATATCCACATTTATGTATATTCAGCCTATACAACACTTTGTCCAATGCATATATAACTTAAAATGTTATAAGGAGGGTTCAAGCAGAACCGAGACCATTTACATACACCGACAAGCCCCTTCATTAAGTAGACCTCCTTACATGAACACTCATTGTCCATTCTATTAGCTCCACTTACCCTTTAGGTTCACTTTGTAAATCTATGATTACACAGTGTAGTTCATCTGTTTCTCTGCATACTTTGTTAGCCCTCTTTTTCTCTGTTCTTCAGTGGTCAGGGCCTCCATGGACCCTCACAGAGCAGGTACTATTTGGGTGGTGGATCATACTCAGCATTGTAGTAACACTGACGTGGTGGTGGTGTGTTAGTGTGTGTTGTGCTGGTCTAAGTGGATCAGACACAGCAGCGCTGCTGGAGTTTTCAGACACTGTGTCCACTTACTGTCCATTCTATTAGACACTCCTACTTTGTTGGTCTGTCTTGCTTAGGACGCTACCTAAAAAACACTATTAATTATTTTTTGTTGGTGTACTATTCTCAGTCCAGCACTGATACTGAGGTGTTTTAAAATTCCAGCAGCATTGCTGTGTCTGATCCACTAGTACCAGCACAACACACATGGACATGCCTAATAATACCTGCTCTATGGAGGCCCTGTGGGGGAGCATTGTAGATCAGGATGAAATGGGGCTAGTAAAGTATGCAGAGAAACAGATGGACTACAGTCAGTAGGACTACAAATTACACCTATATTGTAAATGGACCTGAAAAATGCTTGTGGATAAAATGAGGCATACTTGATGCATCAGCTGGTCAGAGTACATCAGTAATAAAAGCAGCCTGTTTCTAAAGCTGTGTTTACATGTTAATAGTAGACAGATGCTGGAAAAACAGATATTCCATTGTTATTATTGGAGCAGTGATGGGAATTTCTGTCATTCTATCAAGAGTTCAGTTTTCTCAGCTTTTGCCACTGAGTGCAGCAGTGGAATAAAACAGCTGTTGATTTATCTGAAAATGCAAGAGCTGAACATTTACAGTTGGTCAACTTCTGAACTTCAGCGAATACACAATATTGAAAGCATTAGTGAATGTGAAAAACAATTTTAAAAATAAATTAATGACTGACCCAGAATGGGTGTTTTAGTTACTAAAAACCACATAAATGTCATGTAAAATCAGGAAAAAAAAGAAAACGCAGAATGTCCCTTTTCAGAGCTGCAGTCATCTTACCAGCAGTAAAATGTGTCTTCTGTTAGATTTCACAGTCACTTGGAAGGTTGGAGGCTTCAAATTCAGAGCAGACTGCATCCCAGAAGAATACCACAGCAAACCTGCAAAGGGACATCCATCAACTTGAAACTAAGTGAGGACATCTACAACTAGAATTTTGCAAAGAAACCAGTCTATATCACCAATATTAGCTGATGTCATGACACATTCAATGCAAGCTTACAATTAAAATTGAATGGAACATAGTATTTCACATTGCATCACTTTTAATGATATGCAAAGATTGAAAGCAATAATTAATCAAAATGTCAATTACACAATTTCCCCTTCCTAGAAATGTAGTTGTTTGGCACCATACAACATAGTGTTATCTTTAAATATGTACAAAAGTTCAAACTAAGTTCAGGCTTCACAATGGGTATGAGGATAACATTGTTTTATCTTTGTACACACTTAAAAATGATGGTTCTTTAAGGGTTTTTTGGTAAAGAAAATGCTTCTATAAAGAGCCATGAATATGCAAAGAATTCTTTGCATGATTAAAGGGTTCTTCAGAATGTGTTGTAGATGGTTCTATATAGAGCCTTTTTGAAAAGGGTTCCATTTAGCACCAAAAGTATTCTTGATGACAGAGTCATTTGTTCTTGTAAAAATTAAAGTATAGTCTTCCACAAGGCTCTGTTTTAGGACCTATATTATTCACAATATATCTGTTACCATTGGGCACCATTATCAGTAAACACAGCATAAATTTCCACTGCTATGCTGATGACACACAGTTATACACATCAAGCGAACCGTATGATAAAATCAAACTTAGCAAGATTGAGGACTGTGTAAAAGACATAAAAGACTGGATGTTGAGTAACCTTCTCTTACTTAACTCAGATAAAACAGGTTCTCCCTCAGTACCTGAGTGAACTTCTCTCCTACTATGAACCATCACACCTACTTAGACAAGGTGCTGACTTGCTACTGGTACCTAGAATGAATAATTACATCAGGGGGGAGAGATCTCTCATACAAAGCCCCCCAGCTTTGGAATAATCTTCCTGTTAATGTTTGGGAATCAGACACAGCCTCAGTCTTTAAGTATAGGCTAAAATCTTACTTGTATAGTCAAGCCTTTGGTAATTAGTTTTCCCTGTCAGATCTAGACCTGCTGGAGTCTCTGCTGCTCTGTTACACTGTAATCTGTGATCAGTCACTCATTACAGAACTGACTCTGTGTTTTTTTCCTTTCTTTGCCGAGTTGAACAGCTGCCCATCCTGTGCATCTGATGCTGTTGGCCCATCTGCCCTGATCGGGTGCCACTGCTCACCAGCCTTCGGCTTGACCACTGCTGTTGCTGCTGCTGTATAATCATAAACTAATCAAGTTAACCACTGCTTTTTTCCCCACTTTGTTCTATAATACTTCATAGTAACAATGTTTGCTATCTGGTGTCGACCAGAGGAGGATGGGTTCCCCATCTGAGTCTTGGTTCCTCTCAAGGTTTCTTCCTCTTTTAGGGAGTTTTTCCTTGCCACTGTCGCAACTGGCTTGATCATGGGGGCTCAGACCCAGATTTTTCTTTTCTTTCTTTCTGTAATACTGATTGTTCTGTAAAGCTGCTTTGTGACAACACCTGTCGTAAAAACCGCTATATAAATAAACTTTGCTTGCTTGCTTGCTTATTCAATGGTTCTATATAGAACTATTTTCTTTACTAAAAGACCCTTGGAGAACCATTTTTAAGTGTATACTTTGGTTCATTTTACATAGAGTACTATGTATGTAAACTGTCTTCATATATAAAATACAGTGTGAGAAACTACATAAGCAGCAACTTGACACAGTTTGACGTGTCTGATGATATAGTTATGCACATAGCACAGAGCTTATTGATAGAAATAAGCTTCCATTAGTTGTTAGCAAAATTAGCCTCATTGCTACAATGCAAAACTAAAGAGGCTCACTTCAAACACATTTACATTTATGGCATTTGGCTGACGCTCTTATCCAGAGCGACTTACAGTTTGATCATTTTTACAGAGGTAGGCCAAGGTGGTGTTAGGAGTCTTGCCCAGGAACCCTTATTGGTATAGTGTAGGGTGCTTGCCCTGGTGGGGGACTGAACCCCAGGCTACAGTGCAGAAGGCAAAGGTGTTAACCACTACACTACACTATCCAACCACCACCAAACACTTGCCTTGGCCATTCAACTACAATTAAAGAAATGTGAAAACTGTGTGAATTTGATTTGTTTTGCTAACCTATCCCTCTTATACACCTAAATTGGCAGTCTGAGCATCTGTGGTAGCAATTATTTCCCAGAGGTTTGACTGGGGGCCAAATCAGTCGAGTCTGTCTGTCAGGAATATTTGCTTCAGTGGGGAACAAGAACATGAAGGGCTTATGTGGCTCTGTTTTGGTACAAATGGTTCCCATGGGAGGTGTATGACTTATCATATATGGCTGTAAATGGTGTCTGTGCCAGCCTGTATGCAGCAAGCTGAGTTGCATGGCAAAGGAAACCGAACTTTGGATCAGTGACTCTTGACTTTGCCCAGTGTCTGCTTCCCATATGGTTGTTCTTCTCTAACAGAGAGTCTTAACTGTAATCACATAACAGCAGCCAAGTTCAGATGAGAATGGAGTTTTAGTGAAAAAAATAAGGGGGAAAAAAATCTATTTGCAGAGTGTGTTTCCACGGCTGTACAAGAAAAGTGGCTCTGGAGAGTTTATGGTAATTGTCAAACAAGTCATATGCACTGAAGGGAAAATGAACAGATTAAGGGAAAATGGTACTTTCGAGTAAGAGACATAACTCTTACACCTATGCTCTAATGCAAACATTGTCAAAAATGACAGTGATGCATTTTCTAATTTTCTATGCTTTGCCATCTTTAATTAAACTTTTTATATTTCAGTCTCTTTTATTGGGCTTTCTACTGACTTATGATCCATGGAAACCAATTAATAGTAATGTCAATGTGTAGTCACTCCTACTAACAATGATTGTAATACATAATAAAGGCAATGTAAATGTGAGTTATTCTGCGCCAGCTGTACAGGACAACAAGTTGGCTCACCCTTAGCATTGTAGGTGGGTACCGGGGAGTTGGTCCACGCTGGATGATCATGTGTACAAATTCCTTATACCCTAATTCACTACAAGTTTATGACTGAAATATAGCTCAAAGCTAATTTCACACCACTTTGATCAACAAGCCTATTAAAGCAGTTACATTTACCCAGCCAATCAGTGTATAATATTCAGCCAGTTAATCAGATTGCAGGATTCAAATAGCCAACTACAGTACAGTATTCAGACAGCAACAGATCAACAGATTCCAGGATTACAGTAGCTAGCTAGTCTGATTCAGAAGACTGTTCATCCAGGTAATCGTATTGCAGTTAGCAACTAACCAACCAGACAGATTACAGGGTCCAGCATGCTAATCACATTGGACGGAGAATCAGCTTGTAAAATTTGGCTAACTAATCAGATTGCCCAAATCGGCCAGCTAATCAGAGTACAGTATTCTGCTCATTCAATGAGCAGAATACTCTCAATGAGATTAAAGTATTAAACTAACTACACCAACAGGCCAATCAGATTGAAGGATTTAACTAGCCAATCAGAGCACAGGTTCAGCAGGCTAATCAGACTGCAAGATTTAACTACACAATCAAATCGCAAGACTAGACTAAATCAGAGACTAACCAGATTCCATTAGACATTCACAGCACAGCACAGCAGTAAGCCAATTCATGCACATGTTCAATTGTTTTTAAGATGCCGATTTAAATGCACGTCAGGAACTAGCTTGGTCATTCAAGTAAAAGTGCATGAACAAGGCATAACTGACAAATGTTCATGGAAGCATTTTGCATTTCAACATAAAGGTAATGTACCTGTGAGCTTAGCAGTGGGTTTAGCTATAGTGTATTAGTGTAAATGCAATTTAACCAAGTTATCTTCTGGTGCCCATGCAGAACAGCCAGTGATCTGAAGGAGCTGGATAAGGAAGCAGCCAGGCTCAGGAGTTGGACAGAGCAGCAGCTGAGCAGCACAGCCCAAACACACACAGAGCACAGGCACCAGCTGCGCACACTGCTACAGGACAGAATGGTAAACTGTGTGTGACTTTGTTCATGTTCAGGATCACCACTAAAATGCCTGATTGAATATGATAAACATGCATTTTAGCTTGTTTGATAGCATGAGTCAGTTAAGCAATACCGAGGCAGCCTTTCACAGAAAAACATGCATTGAAGCACATGACTGCACTCAAGTTCATGAATGATCAAACCCATAACACAGGCTTATGTAACATCACTGAATGACCCTTGCATATTTATGTTTGAATAGAACGACATGGAGGTGAAGCTGAAAGCTCATATGGACCTCTTTTCTGCTCATGTGGAGAAGCAGCTGGAGAAAGAACATTCTGCAGATCGGGTCAAACGATCAGAGAGCAAACTTAGCAGCAGGATCGATAATCTAGAAAAGAGCTTCAGAGATGAACTGGAGCAGATGAGGAGAGAGTATCAGTCAGGTGAATGGACCAGTAAACTACATTTTAAAGATTTAAAGAATATAGTTTGGGGAAATATAACAAAATCAAAGATTTTCACAAATGGCACAAACATGAAAATTGTAACGTAATGCCATGCAAGGAAGTGCAACATAATAGATTTTAGATAATTCGGTTTTAAAGAGTTTGTTGCACAGCTAGCAAATGGTGGCCTCAACTCCAACAGATGACAGGCCAAAGTCTGAAAACCCTGAAATATAACTTATTGTTCCATACTTCCATTTGATTTATGAGATGGTACCTCAACCAGGCACAAAAAGACCAGTTATCTAAAGATCAGACAAAATGTTGTGGTGATTACAGTGATTAATCGCTTACCTCCAAGTCCATTAAATCTTTATATTGAAACTATGTTGCAAACAACCAGTTCTGAATTCAGTGTTTTAGTGATTTCACAAGAACCAACTTATTCACAGATCTGGCTACTTAGCCTGCAGCAGGCCAGCTCTGCCCATTCACAAAAGTGTAAGGGGCGTTTCAGTCCAAACTGCACAATATAGGGCAGAAAATTAGTACAGAGGTAATGTTCATATTGTTGCTCTTCACGCCATTATTTCTTTCATAGAATTTGAGTACAGCTGCCATTTTATGACAAACAGAGTGATAAACGATTTAAAAACAAATAAAGTCCTGTTACTGTTAACTTCCATTTAAAGTTAAGGTGTTTTTCATCGCATGTAAAGTTAACATTTGCTTCTAGTATGTCAATAATTTTGTTGCAACAGTGATATCAGGCTTAATGGTACAATAATAAAAAAAAAATCTGTTTCATTTTAATAGACCAACAGAGATTGTAAAATGGCCATGCAAAAATATACCATGGCCATATTTGTAGATAAAGCCAATTTTTGGACTATATGTCCAAAAAAGTATCTACATAGCCCTTCTGAATCAGATACTTCAATTGCACATACACACAGCATTGCCAGTAAAAAATGGGATGCTCTGGAGCAGCTACACAGGACTTCAACTTCACCAAGGGCAGTGTTTATGATCTAGAACTCATCAGAAACTGACGTCACTTATGCTCCTGCGGCTGCATGCAATCCTCACAAATCCTCCTGTTCCCAGAGAAGAATTGTCCCAGAAGAGTAGCTTGCTAGCTAGCATTCTGTCTTCGATAAGCTACTGGATTGATTCGGCTGTCTGTGGATATCTATTCTCTGCCAATTTCCACCTCATTTCCCCCCAAAGTGCTAGCCTTCCCCAGAGACTCCTAGCACTTGACACAAAAACACCAGGTCACCTCAGTAAATACATTCAGTGACAGAATGGCTTGACAAAGCTGTATTCGGCCTATATGCCATAACAAAAAACTGAAGGTCTTCAGTCAACATCTCACATTCTGCTCTGAAGCAGCCTGAGGGAGGCCAATGCATTATAGATGAGACTCCAAACACACACGACACTCAGTGTCGTAGCAGAAGGCCTACAAGTGTTTGTAGACGGTCCTGAAAATTTCTGTATTTTTCTGTGAACTCTTGATTGACAGGGTTCCAGTCGGCCCTGGATGCCATCGCTTCCTTGAGGCACATCGCTGATGTCAAGGCCAAACTAGACAAAGGAGAACTGAAGAAAGACATCAGACAGATTCGGAGAAAAATGGCAGCACTGCCAGATGCCTGAGCTATAAGGAATCTAAAGATGGTAATGGAGGATATGAAGAACCTTTTTATACCAGCATTGGCACATTCTGATTATGTTCAGGCAGAATAATTGCATCAAAGAAAGAAATCCATAGGAAGTGTCACTGACGTCTCCACACTGTATGAACATATGATTAAGAGCGAGTTTAAATGGCCCTTTGTTAGTTTGACGTTATAATAGATAAGGCGGTACTTTAAATATCTTGGTCCCCCGTATATTCTATTGTAATAAATTACTCTTTGTGATCTGCACTGTGACCCATGATGTAATTGGAGTAAGACAGTATCAGTACAAAGTAATTGGAGAAGGCCCTCATTTTGTGCCCAATTGGAATGAATCCATGAGGTCAAGCAGAAGATGTTCTTTCAGGCCCAATCTCTGAAGTAAATCAAAGAAGAGGACAGTTACCTGTGCCAACCAGGGTATACAGTTCCAGCTAATGCATTTACTTTATTACTTTGCAGTCCAGATTCTAGAAAACTGCACATAAACTTTCCTTAATTACAGTGGTAAATTACTAAAAGGTTTTCTACTAGACTGCAAGGAGTGCCAAAATAATGCAAATTATCCCAGTGCCAGTTTTTATGCATTTGCTCAGATGGTTTATTCGACAAAAACATACAGCCCACTGCATTTTTTTCAACAGTATTAACTCTGATAGCCATCGACTTGGTGTTAGACTTTCTCTTAATTTCAAAAGATTTGAGAATATCTTTCCGTCTATGCATTAAGAGATGACAAATGTGTTGGCATTCAGAAAGAAAACGCATGGATTCTTGACTGGATCCAAGATGAGATCCATTTGCTGCTGGACAAGAACGTTCCTTCATATTTCATTGGCCAGGGTGCTCTTTTCTTTCATTGGCAGCAGATAAATAATAAAAGAACAAACCTTTTTTTTACATTGGCAAAGGCTGCCTCAATTAAAACAGGTGTTCTTACTGAAGTGCCTTCTCATGCAGTATCACAAGCAGCTCTCCTTCAGTGCTGTACCAAAATCACAAAGTGCTTCAGGATTGCCTTATAGCTGTTACTGCCTGATGTCAGCTCTGTTCATTTCTGTTTTTATTTCACAATATCAGGAATAAAACAGGCTGGCCCCTTTGGCTCGAATAACTGCGAAGGTCAGATGAGTGTTTCTGGAGAAGGCACTGTCCCAAATTAAACTGCAAAGCCATCCAATATAAATACATGGCCTTTGACCTGAACAAAAAAAATGCAAATCTGATGAATTAACAAATCACATGATCATCTTTTCCACTCATACATGCTTAGGTATGACCATTCAATGG